>NC_021167.2:1993557-1998264 GCF_000331145.2 Cicer arietinum | reverse complement strand
TGCTGAACGCAATTAGGAGGGAAGTATATGTCAAAAGCGAGAATTCCAACATTCTTTGCCATTTCTGATTTGTTGTAACGAAGAAAAAAGATCCAAATAAAAAGTCTCTGTTGTTCGAAGAGAAAGAGAGAGAGAGAGAAGCGAAGAGGTTAGTCACATGGAAATGAAGTGATTGTGGAAGTTTAGGTGTATTTATAATAATAATTATAAGAATTAGAATATTATAATAATGAATTAGAAATATTAAAATGGAAACTAGAAATAGGAATCAAACAAGTCACCAACAACAACAAAACCAGCTGCTTCCTCTTTTAAACGAACAAAAAAAATAAAATGAAAAAAATGCGGAGTTCGTGAGTTTCCGCGAGAAATACAAAGAACGCCCTTTCTTACCTTTAATAACCTTTCTCTTTTCCTTTATTTACCACCGCTTGCCATTTTCTGTGACAGTTCTCTGTCTCTTTCTGTTATTAATAGTCTTCTACTTTTTTTTTTTTTTTTCAAAATCTCTTTTTACTTTTTGTATTATCTTTTTACCAAACCTCCATTTATTAAAAGAGGATTTTTTATTCAAAAATTATGAGAATTTTTTTTCTTATATTACATAATGATTTGACTCACACAACTTATTTTAAACTCCAATTCCTATATATTAATATTTTATAGTTGTTAATTAAGTTACAATTAAAGAATTTTATGTGAAATAATTATAAATGTTAAAATTTATTTATTTTTTAAGTATATTTTATTTTTACTTTAGAATGTTATTTTTTAATATTAGTAAATACATTTAATTTCTCATAATTTCTTTTTCAATATGATATCTCAAAACTTTTAATAAAAGTATATTTGAAAAAACATTAAATAAATTAATATATTAATATAATTAACGAGTTCATTAGTTTTAATATTTTTTATTTTTTTTTCTGATAATTAAGATCAAAAGAAGAATTAATTAATTAACAGAGCGACTTTGAACTACTATACTATGCAGTTATTTTCTCTTTTCTAAACAATTGAGTAAAAATTTATTATTGTTTTTAAATGTGTTAAAAATATTTCACCAAATTTTTAATGTATCAAAATTATAATATATATATATATATATATATATATATATATATATATATATTTTATATTATTAGTCTTTTTTTTCTTTAAATATTTTTTTTTATTGATCAATTAACAATGATAAAAAAAAAAAACATGAACTAATTTAAGTTGTCTTTCAACAGTTATTTGTTCCACACTTAGCTACCCAACATATTTGGGAGGCATGATATTTGGTACACTAGAAGTGCATTGACATAAACACAAAAAACAAAGAATCCAAAATAGCTAACAAAACTAGAAACAAATGGAAGGAACAAGAAACAAGCAAAATCACAAGAAAATCAATCCAACATACAAAGAACAAGCAAAGTTTTACAAACTTGTAAGGTGGACTTATAAAAAACAAGATATGTGAAGTCGTAAGCTCTTTGAAAATTCTTACCGAAAAAGTTCATAAATATTTATACTATAAGATAGGCCTAAATAAAGCATATAACTCATTCAAAATAGATCTAACACTAACAAAAGAAATACTTAAAAAAATATATTTATAATTTCAATAAATTCAAAAACTATAGTGACATTAACTTATACTCTTATAGATCACAATGACTATTAACTATTTAAAAAATAGATCTTAGTCTAAAAAATATTATATACTTTAATAATAATATAATTATTGGTTTTAATATTTTATAATCTCAAGGGTATTCAAATATAACAAAACAAACGATAAATTTGAGGTTTCCCAATACTAACAGTTATTAGTTAATTTTTTTCTTCTAATATATCAAATATTTTTTATAGAAACAAGATTAATCTTTATGAATATAAATTTTGTTAATTTATTTACTGTAATTTTTTTCCTTTCACCACGAGTTTATTTCTGTTAGTTTTCTTAATAACATTTTTTATAATGCATTAGTTTATATCCCTTATGATTACTATCTTGGGTTTTAGCATAGTTCCCATATCATCTTGTATTTTTCTTTTCATTTTTATTTTTTAATAATATTATAATAGAGTATTACGAATGATAGATGACTGATTTGAGGTGACAATATAATTAAGATGTCATACTAATTATGTGATATTAGGATGTTAGACTAATCATGTGATATTTTTGTACTATATTTTTACTTTAAAAAATGTATATTATCATTATTAATGCAAATCAATATTTTTTTTTTTGTAAATAAAAAATAACTCTTTTTTTAATGATAAATATAACACCAAAAACTTATATACAACTACGAGATTTTGAATTCGAACTCAAAATATGATAATTAATTTAATGATATCAATATTTTATTAATTAAATTATAATTTAAAAGACAATAATTCTTTTATTAATTCGTTCAAAATCTAAATTAAACAATTGGTGTTTTAGATTTGGTAAACAACTAAACATGTGATTATTGTCCGGTCATACTATGATCTAATATTGAATGCCTTTTAAATTTAACTTTTTTTTTTAATATATAAGGTTCTTAATTTAACATTTTAATATATGAATATAAAATGATTTCATAGAACAGAAAAATTAAAATATATAGTGGATCTCAATCAGCTATCCACGTGCACTGGGGCCATATAGTACGCTTTATAAACGCAATGAAAAGTTCCTTTAATAACCGTAAGGCTAAATTACATATGTGGTCCTGTAACTTAATTTCATGTAACGTTTTAGTCCTTTATCTTTTTTTTTTCCCGATTTAGTCCTTTATTCTTAACAATATCAAATAAAGTATGAAAATATGAGTTTATTTGAAGATTTGCGTTACGAATTTGATGAAATTTGTATTATATTGAATAATATAATTAATTTTATGAGTTTTGATTGAATTTTTTTTTTGAATTTTTGTATAAAAAAGGATATCAATGTTGAAATTTTAAAATATAAAATATCAAATTGTCACTTAAAATTAAAATAAAGGACCAAGTTAGAAAAAAAAAAGATAAAGGACTAAAACGTTACTTAAAATTAAGTTAAGGGACCACGAATGTAATTTAGCCTAACCGTAATTATGACATTCTATTTGTGGCATGTTATGTGAGTAAATACATTAATTTATTCCTAAATTTATAACCAACGATTAAATTAGTTTTTTAATTTTATGAAATAGTTAATCAATTATTTAATTTATTTTTGGTCAATCATGCTAATCCTTCTGTAAAGGTTATAATTTATCAATCTTGACGTGTGTTGTTAATTGATAAAATAGCTATTTATATTAGTTTTAAAAAATCGTTACGTACACAAAGATGAGACTGACATAAAAATAAAAGATAATTTCATCTTCAATAGTTATATTTTATTTTCCTCTTCAACTCAATCCTCATTATTTAATACTCACCCTAACTATAAAATCCTCAAAATCTAAAATTTTAAAAAAAATTCATCTAACTAAAATTGGAGAAGTAAATATCGTGTGGATGGAGATTCATCGTTTTCCAAGATTAGACAAACCAAACCAACAAGGTCTTCCTCAAGCTCTAGGGTTAATAGAGGTAAAATTTCAAAGTGCAATTGTTTGACAAGGCGTGTTATCTTTATGTAATGTGTGATTGATTGTATTTTAATCGTGAAGAAAATGTAATATATGTTTGAATTATTGATTATTTATTCTATTTAGAGTATTCAAAATATGAAATGAAGAAGATGAACACACATTTCATTAAAATCAACTAATTTAGTCCATATACTTTTTAATATAATATCGTTATAGTCTCAATAATATTTCAATTAATAACAATATAGTCACTAAATACATGTTCAAATTTATACTATCATATTAATCTCTAAATATCACATTATTGTATTTAACGTGTAGACTTGACACAGTAATGTATTTGATTTATGTGGAGCATAACGATTTATTTTGTAAATTTGAAAAATTAATTTAACTTATGACTATAAATTCACGAATGAACTATATGTGAAAAATGACAAATTGTGTTATTATAGTATGGCTATCTAAATTTATGTAATTAACTTTATGTCATTCTTTTTTTATTTATTTCTTTCTCAAATGAACAATTGAATATAGAATAACATTCTATTATTGTTTACACAATATGCCGTTGGCATTTGGCCCGGGCATCCCTGGTGTTTCATCTTCCCACTTTATTATAATATTTATATATTTATTTATTATACTTTAATATTACAACGGTAAAACTTTTAATCACTTCTTATTAATCACTTGACAAGTTCTTTTTTCTTTAAGTGAATGATCTGTTTTTTCTATTTTAAAACAAAATTACGGATGTTACAATACATAAAAAGAGGTTATTTTAGGATGGCGGTTAAGTCTATTAGAGAAATATATATATAAATAAAAAACACTGTATTATTTACATAAATGTATTACATATATTTTTATTTATTTATTTGTAAAGATTAAGAGATTTTGTCTCAACAAATATATTTCATTAATTATTAATATATAAATCGTAAATCGTTAATTTTTTAAATTTATTATAAATTGAGTGAACTAATAAGAAATGACATTAATTACTTATTAACATAGTTAAAAAATGATCGAACTATAAAGGTATCTCATTAATTATTTAGAATACTTTACTATTTACTAAAATTAAGTAATTACCACTTAAAGTATTTAATTTTCACTAAATTATGTAGTATCCAAA
>NC_021167.2:1990150-1993539 GCF_000331145.2 Cicer arietinum | reverse complement strand
TATATATATATATATATATATATATAGATATAGATATATAATTCAATCATTTTATAACTATGTTGAATTAATGGTTAATGACTTGTACTTTAGTTATTAATTAAATGTTTTAATTAATTAATAAATTTGTTTAATTTAAAAATAAAATAAATCAAAGAACAATAGTTACAAAACATTTCTGTATCTCTTATTTATATCAAAAATTGTGTTTAAGTAACACAACTGCATCTATTTA
Organism: Cicer arietinum; assembly: GCF_000331145.2. Classification (NCBI taxonomy): domain Eukaryota; kingdom Viridiplantae; phylum Streptophyta; class Magnoliopsida; order Fabales; family Fabaceae; genus Cicer; species Cicer arietinum. The sequence goes on along the minus strand of NC_021167.2, from coordinate 1,993,304 downwards.
AATTTAATAATTCATTATCCATCTTCTTTTTTTAAAAAGCTAATTAATGTAAATTTGATCAAATCCGCTCAAACATTTTTCTAAATCTAAATGAACCAACTTAAATAATATCACAAACCCATTGGATAAATATACAAAAATAAATAAAAATATTTATAGTATCATTTATCGGCCCAATTGTTGGACACCACCACCAGCCTGCCACTTATCACCACTTCCAACGGCTATATTAAAATTATTAATTAAATTTATATTTTTTAAAATAATAAAAATTTGTGATTTTTAATATAGTTTTATAGATGAATTGAATTTTCGTTTATTAAAAGTTGTTTACAAAATGAATAATTAGACGGTTTTTATCAAATAGGTGATGAACAGATTGGATTTTATAGTGGATTATAAATAAATTAATAAATTGTTTTTTATCCATTCATTAGAATCCAAGTTAAATTTCATATTTCATTAACTTTTTGTTGTTGAACTATATTGGCATTCTTTGACTATACGATAAGGTTTGTGTTCAAATAAAAACCATAGGCGTAGAATGAAGCAAAATACACATGGCTGGCTCCATTAGACTTACGCTAATTTATTAGTATTGAATGAAATTCGTTTAAAGTGTGAATTGCTATTTATTTATTTAAAAATTCGCAAGCTATAGTACACTGCGTTGCAAGTTTGATTTGGGGCAAGCGTCACGTACTTGGAAAGCGTTGAAAAGCGTGACTAATGGAAGATTCTAGTATTATAAGAAGAAGAAAATACGAATATAAAAAAATTCAATTGAATATGATTAATTTTTTTAGATATTATGTAAAATATATATTTCAACTTTAGTAAATTGTCATTTTTTAATTATAACTATTAAATTAAATATATTACTCACACGTTGATGATTTTATATAAATTAGAAAATATAGTTAATGTTGTAATTGGCATAAAAAATATAAATTATAAGTATTTTATAATATTATTCTTTATTAATAGAAAATTAAATATATTATATTAAAAATAAGAATTTTTTTTGATTGTTCTATAAAATATAAAAATTAAATAACAATTAAAAGGATACTTTATAACCGTGAACATGGTTTAAAATATATTTTATTTATAATAACTACGAAGTAGTAGTGCTTACTATCATGACACGTTCTTTCCTTGGTGTGCGCCTTTGTATTCATTCTAATACTTGACAATTATATAGTATTTATCGAAAATTAAAAATGGAAACTAACAAGTTGGTCATCCAAATTATTATTATTATTATTATTATTATTATTATTATTATTATTATTATTATTATTATTATTATTATTATTATTATTATTATTATTATTCACTGATTAAACTAACGCTAATCTATATTATTATTATTATTATTATTATTATTTTGTGAGGAAATAGTATTATTTTTGGCAGCCTCGCGCTTCACGTTGCCAAAATCAGAAGGGATATATATTTGAATGAGGTCATTAAATGACTATTATTTTTTTGCCCTCGTTGTGCACGATGTGGCTTCTCCATCTACCCCACGAATGCACTATACACTCTATTTCACTATTTGCTTTGCTTTTATTATCTTAGGATATGGCCCTCGTGCAATAATTTACAACCAATTATAACTACTATATCTAGGATGTATTGATTAAAATTTTAAAATATTATTCTATCAAAAAATAAATAAAATATTTATAAACACCAGTATACCCAAAAATATTTGGATTAAATGGTAAATTCTTTTATGATTTAACCAGAGATCTTGAGTTTAAATTCAACTTTATAATTGTAATATTTAAAAGAGAGTTTTATTATTTATTATGATTCTATTATACTCGAGTAACAATGAGTTCAAAAAAATTAAAATATATATACATATTAGTATATATTATCATAAAGAAATACAACCATAGATCTTTAAATAAACTATTACATTTTTAGTTAAAATCAGAGTCGGTCCAAGGAGAGGTACGTAAAAGAGTCGGTCCAAGGAGAGGTACGTAAATCCCTTGCTTTAGGTCTTGCCAAAAAATATTTTTTTATTCTAATTTTTACGAGTATAAAGGCTCAATAATATATTATAAAAAAAAATATTCTACCGTACACATACACATAAAATCTTTAACTTTTGCTATCAACCGATAAAATCTTATATGAATTAAATAAAACATATTTTTGTTGTAAATTATTTAATAATCTTCTTACTACAATTAAATTGGCTAACGAATATAGTAGGTATGAGAGAAATATTAATTATAAATTGAGAAACTACGAGACAAAAAGTGAGCACATTGGCCACATGAAAAATATTAGTTATAAATTGAGAAATAAGACAAGTCGTAACATATTGCTAACATGAATTATTGGAGTGGTAGTATACACACTATTTTCTTCTTCAACTAAAAGATGAAAAAATTTACATGAGTTAGATGTTGCTGTAAAACAGTTGAAATGTATTATTTTATTTTTTTGAAAAATATAGAAAAAACAGATTTAAAAAAAATGTTATTAATTCTATTAAAAAAAATTTCTATAGTTATTAAATAAAATATTAATAATTTATTTATTAATTTTTGAAAAGACTCTGTCTAATAGTTTCGCTTTAAGCCTCATATAATCTGTTGGCCCGGCCCGACTAAAACCTACTATCTTAAGTAAACTATTGTATTACATTATTTTTTAGATAAAACCTATCACTGCAGTAATGGAACATATTTGAGGGACTCCAAAGGAAATGCAAATAAAATTTTCGATCAAAATAAATATATTCTTCCGAACAGCTTATATAATGTCACCTTTTTTTTTTGGATAACTTAACTCAAACTCTCCAAAAATGTAATTTTAAACACTGTCATATTTCATATTTCAATCTCTATTCTTTTTGAAGTATTTTATTTACATTCTTTTGATGTTGTTTACTAATAATACTACAGCCTGATGGTTTTTTGTGACTATTACTTTTATTCCCCGTTTTGTTAAATAGAGAGAAAACAGCCACAAACTAGTTAATGTTATTGGTGCAGTCCAAAGTCTTCTGATAAAAAATAAATACAAGAGTGGAAAGGGTGAAAAGTGAAAACAAACAAAACTAACAAGTTGCTTGTATAATTGCATCATTAACAAGAGATGGTACCATAAAATATATGTATTGCTTTTG
>NC_021167.2:1946789-1990140 GCF_000331145.2 Cicer arietinum | reverse complement strand
TCTTTCCCTTGTTAACAAGAAAAAATCCAAAATAATTAACTTTTTCAATTTTCAAGATGAAATTAATTAGTTTTTTTCAATTATAATTTTGTAATTAATATTACCTCTCATTTTTAATTTAAAATATTTTATTTTATATTTAATAATAAACACATTAATACTTAATAAAAACTATTTAATAAAAATATTATTATTTTTCTACACGGTTGGGGATGAAATTAGATTGAGATTCAATGGATAGTCTTAAAAAAAATTACAATGGATAAGGTATATATCTGAATAGTGGGTATAAGTATTGGAGACAAGTAATTATCGGTAAAATTGAATAAGTATGAGTGTGGGTATAATACTCATCTCGTCCCGTACCCGCATTTATATAAATATATTATTATATCTACGCATATCAATTTTTTTTTACATATATGGGAGAATAACGTCCAATGACTTGTAACTTCATAAAATGTTATTTTGGATATTTGAATATTTATTGTAGTAATGTGAATAATATTATGTGTGTTAGATATTTTGGATGTTTTGAGTTAGAAAATATTTTTATTTGTAATAATTTATAATTTGAATTTAAGATTTTTTTTTTTTTTTAAAAATGTTTAACCACAATAATAACGATTATTATCGATATATTTTTGTTAAAACACATATAATGAATATGGACACAAACACTTAAATATTCAATAATTAAAAAAAAAATATTAAAATTAATATTCGCAAAAAAAATATAAATATAAATAGGAATATTTTTTTTTAAATTACAGATATAGTAATAGTTATTATATTACCGTACCTAAACTGTACCTATTGCTATTCCAAGACTCTACACAAGACTAGTGAGACGGTTATTCAATTTTTCATTCGGGGACCACACAAGAATAATGTCTTCTGATTTTTATTTTTGAAGTCAATATATTTATCTCAACAACAACCAAAAGATTAATTGTATTTCCTAAAACAAATAGTTGTAATTAGTAACTAGACAAATCAAGTCTAGTACAAGCGGTTAAGGTATCACAATGTGACAAAAAAAAAATGGAATTTCGATTAGGAGTATTTATATTTAGTGTTTAATTCGTTGAAATATATATATAAAACCTAGACAATTGAAAAAGAAAAAAAAGAGTAACCAGACATTATGTTACGAAATGTTTTGAAATATATAGTTATTGAGTTTTGAGTAAGTAGTTATGTCACGCTGATATTCCAACATCTGAATTCAATTTTTAGTTTAAATGGATATTTAAATAAATAAAAAATTACAGTTCTTTAATTAAAAAAAAAACCATATAAATTTGTGTTGTTGAAAGGTTAAAAAATAGAAATTATAAATTTATTTCAACATTATTACCAAAATGATTTGAAAATTCATCATTATTTGTTGCATGTGAATGTTTTTGAGATAGGTAGAACCTAGCTTATATTTAAAAATACTGCCAAAAGAGTCTATTATATATTTTTATACTCCAAACAGATCTCCTACAGCGCATAGAGTTTGATCCAATCAAATTGAAACTATAAAAACAAATCCTTCATTTTTTCGTCTTCAATTGAACAAAGGTAGAGAAGTATAGTATTCATTTGTGGAGTAACTTGACAAAATCAATCTAAATATAGAGTGGATATATTTTCTCAGTGACTTGACACCAATTGATGAACATCATCAAATAAAGAAATACCATATGTTTTAATTATTTATACAACTTAAATCATTATTTGGTTTCTTTGGCTGCAAGTCTCTCTCTCAATATTTTTACTCCCATATACCTGCACACCAAATTAACAAAATGTCAACTATCATCTCAAGATGAATTTGAATTCCATAAGATCAGATGATTTAAACTAATATAATTTAATATATGAACTTGAATTTGGACTATCTAATCTTTGATCGAACATCTACCTATGTTATCTATGTTCTGACCGTGCGAATGTGAACAATTCGCCAATGGAATATGCATATACTATATATATTTACCTTCCAAGCATCATAAGAGTGGCTTGAGGATTAGTTCCAGGAGAATAATTAAACGTAGAACCATCGATTACACGCAACGCATCTACACCAAGAACCTTGTAATCACTATTAACAACCCTACCAACTTGACATCCACCATGATAGTGCCATATAGTCATCACAGTGTCTCTACAAAACTGTTCCAAAGACAATGAAGTATTGGTGTGTTTAGGCAATAAATTAACTGGTGAATTTGCAGTCATGTTAAGTAACATAGAGACTGGCATGTTATTGTATTTAAATGGAGAAAAAGCCTTGGAATCAATTATTTTTTCAATGGTACTAATGCCTTGAATGCATCTTTCTAAGTCTCTTGGATCCTTGAAGTAATTAAAGGTCACTAAAGGGTTCTCATTTGGGTCAGTGTTTTGGAGCTCCAAATGGCCCGTTGAAATTGGGCCCATTATTTTTTCTAGAATGAATCCACCTTTGAAAGCTTCTTGCTCTAGACTCTCCATTCTTTCTATTGCTTTTGCTAGGGCTTCTGGGGTCCTTTGCTTTGGAGGCAACTTTGAGAATTGACCAATCTGCATTTTTGTAACCAAATTTTATATAATTAATTTTGTACATAAATCTCTATACTTAGAAAAAGATATTCATTGTTATACTGATATTTTTGTAGGTTATACTATACCATAATTGATGTGTTGTTAAGAGTCGCATATTAAATATAATACAATTTAAAAATATATTTATTAAGGAGAAACTTCATCTGCTACATTTTATTTATACGAACATTTTAAATCTAGCTCATGTATTTTCTAAAGCTATAGTTTGTAGCTAGATTTAAATCATAGATTTGATTGATTTTGCAAATCGTAGACTTTATGGTTTTCATAGAATTGATTTAGGTTAAACTCAATTTGTAAGATGTACCTTAGGAGAAAACATTCCAAAGTCTCTTGGAGTAGAACCACCACCAAAGTTTTCACCACTGGCAGCTTCGATGTAGCTGCCGAAGTTGGTAATGCCAACTACCTGAATAAGAGAGACCTCTACAGGAGCAGGAGACGGGACAAAAACAGCATTCATGGGATTATCTGACATTCCTTGTCCTACCAAAGGTTGATCCAATACTACATTGATATTGTGTTTTCTAAGGTCATTTTCTGCTCCAATTCCACTCAACATCAAAAGTTGTGGACTACCTAATGCACCTGCTGATACTATTATCTCATTCCTACTCCCCTGTTTCAGATATGCCCTGTGTTCTAAACCATGTGCATCCATAAATATAACTCCATCTGCAACTTTCTTTGTTGTAAACAAGATCCTATGAACGGTGGCATGCAAAAGAATAGTAATTTTGTTTGTGTTAGCATATTCCAAAAGATCAGCTGCAGTGTGTCTGTGACCATTTTGGTCAAAGATTGTACCTCCAACCTTAGTACCATAAACATGATCATAAGTAAATCCATTGTAAGGCAATATCCCTATTTCCATCAATCCATCTCTAACTGCTGATTGCCATTGCCGCATTGGAGGCTTGAATGCCACCACTCGCTCCACCCATTTATATGACTCATTCACTAACCTTCCATCCCAACCAGCTTCCCTGACATATATAAGATACACTTCAATTAACAAAAGTTGATGTATTTGATGATACATATATAACAAACAAATATTTTAACTGTATCAAATAGATCAATTTTTATTGACTAAAATATTTTGTAAAAAAAAGAACATGGTACATATATACCAAATACTTTAACTGTATGTATCAAATAGATCAATTTTTATTACTCGTGTTTTGTAAATAAATAAAAAAACAGAACAGAAAGGTAGTATTAATTACCCTATGTAGTGAGGGCTTGCGCGAGTGTAGAAGCCAGCGTTCAAGCAGCTTCCACCACCAAGGACACGAGCTCTTGAGTTAATGACACCATCTTCAGAGACGAAGCGTTGAGCAGGAGATGAAGGAGAAGTATCAGAGAGTGGCACACCAAAAGCACTTAAATTAGTTATATTTGGGTTACCATAAGGTGATCCACCACGCTCAAGTACCAAAACGCTGTAGTTTTGTGACAGTGTTGCAGCTAAAGGACACCCTGCGGTTCCTCCACCAATTATGATGTAATCGTAGTATGATATGTTTGCTGCTGATGTTGCATTCTGCATAAACGTGTATTTTCTACCTGTATCTGTATATATAATGATAATAATATGATTCTTTATTAGTTTTTTTTTTTTTATATAATTGCTGCGCAATGCTTAATTATTTATTGGTCTTCGAAATAAAATCATAGGTAGTGTTATATAGGTTGATTTGAATACGTTTTCTTTGTCATGATTGAGAAATCAAGAATTCTTCAAGTACTAGCTACAATTTTTTTTTCAACGATCAATGTTACTTATTAGAAATATTATCGAGAGTGAGGATTGAATTGATTTCTTCTCATCAAGCAAGCTACTCCAAGTAGTGTTGCCCTTTGCTATGCGCATTCAAGTTTAACCGTACTCAACAATTAAAATCCATATTAATTATTAAAACATTAAATTTGACTATCTTATCTAACTTCAATTATGCACTGACCAAAACAAAGGTAACCAAAATATATTAGCATTATACCTTTTTGAGATACACAATGTTTAGGACAAAAGAGAATCCCAACAAGAGAAAGAAGAATAAGCCTCCACAACCAAACATCCATTATAGCTTAATTATGACTTGTGAGAAACAACAATGCTAAACTTCAAAATTTTAAGTTCTTGTGAATAATGTATTTTTGGTGTATGTTGTAGTGACACAAACCAACCACTCTTCTAGTGATTATATAAAGTGGAAAGCTCAACGATGTCAACGGCTATAACTTTGACTAACGTAAAGATTACTTACTCTTTTTATCTCCCAAACTAAAAAAAAAAATGCTATGAGTAATTTTGCTATGTTGTAGAAAAAATTGCATGGACCACAATGATTCAAGAAAATGCAGATTTTGTGATGAATTTATCGCGCCCATATAGTCCCTTCGCCTCTCCTAAGTTATTGCACCTATATTTTTCGGAATATAGTATCGAGATATATGGAATACAGTTGGGTTTTGCAAATTAATTATTGCCACCCTTCGGTCTCGAATGTAAATAAAAAAGTACTAAGCAAATATAGTTAATTTGGGGTCGGTAAACACTTAGAAAATATTAAATTTGTATCTTGCGATTCTAAAATTTATCTTTTTATTATTAGATTAAACATATTAATTGTACAAGAAAGAAAATGTGTGATTCATTTTTACTTAAAATTAATTAATACTACTTTAGTTTTTAAATATATAATTCTTTTGACATTTTTAGTGTCCTTTTTTATAATTTTTTTTTTTACTTTTTCAACTTCATTATTTAGCTTTTTATTAATTTATTTTTAATTATGTTACATCTGTTTCTACAATCTATAATAAATGCTATAATTAAACTATTAACTAACTCTCTTTTTTCAAAGATAAATTAATAAAATAATTCAAATTATCAACAAATTTAGTATTACTATAATCAACTTTTTCAATTTTTGTGATTTTATCTACAAATATTTACATATAGAAACATAGACATAGATCGCACATTACTCCATTCGAAATGAAATATACACAAAAATAATAGTAAAAAATTAATATATTCAAACTAAATTCTTAATTAAATATATATTTTTTCAACTATTACATTTGTTTATATTTCATTCTAGATTGAGTAATTTTATTTTACTACATAGTCAACAACTAATTGCCTAGTAGGACTTTAACTAAGTTGGAAAAGATACTGATGGGATTCAACAACTTAAGCTCAAATTTGTTTACATTCATTTAATGTAGTTTTTAAGATTAGTGCCTTATCTTATACATGCATTAATTACAACTCTCATGAGGGCAGATGTACATTACATATCTAATTAAAGCTATTCGATCTACAGCCAGAGCAAACACATCCATAGTAACATACTCCCGACACTAAATTTATAGTCGTTACTTATTACTACATTGAACCATATCTGACGAATATTATCATCTTCTATAGCTGAGTTGCTGCAGGGTCGCACCAATGGTTGCTTGTAAGATAGTCTAACGCTCAATCCAGTATTGCAAAGCAATATTCTGAGTCATGTGTAACTCATTGTACCCAAAAAAATCCATTGTAAAAAACAAAAAAAACCGGACCACATGTAGATGATTGGATATGACCATTATAAATCAAGCTCCTCCAAAACCTATGAGGTGTAGAGAAACATTTGATGGTAGACCAGATGAGTAGTCTATACCTTCATTAACTTTTGTTATCGAAAAGACTTTAAATGTATCTAAGCAATAGTTGGTAGTATTATATATTTTAAACAACCAGTACAGTTTAAAAAATAATCATTACACAAACTTTTAGTCAGCTTCAGAATAATTTCACCAGTGTTAAAGATAATCTGAGCAATTAGTTTCAATGAAGGTAACCAGTGCACGATTTGCATTATACTTTCTTTCAGTACTTCGTATATTTAAGCGATAGACATGCACTTCATATTACACATGAAAACAAATAAAATAACATGAGTATAATGTGCAGAATGTAAATTTTATGAGCATTCTTCAATTTGTGTATGTGGGATACACGTGGTGCTTGAACTAGGTAGCATGAACAATTATTATATTTAACTGTCATATATTCATCAATACATCTGGTCTGAGGGTAAATCTTTGCAGTTTGCAAGCTTCTCGTTGCTACTTCCACTAGTTCTTTATTTGCCTTGCGTAATCGGAGGCAAAAAAATAATAGTGAAAGTAGCAAAAAGAAGCTAAAGATTTAGCACCCACTCCATGTTTATCATAAAAAAGGAAAGTAAATTGTTAAAATAAAAAAATGTACAGCCATTTCCTTCAACTTGTATACTCCCTTCTATGCCGCGTCTCCTTTGTTTCAATCGCTGCACTGGCTTTATCAGACGAGCTAAAGTCATCAACATTTCAGTTGGCTACTACTCTCATTCTAACTTAAAGATATTACACAACAAAGAGGTCCAGATTATCCACCTCTTAGCAGGAGTAATGCCAATTACATGACTCTATATACCCACAAAAGACAACAGTGCCTCTCTACCACTGATTTGGGACAACCTTTTAAATCAAAGGTAGAAAAACAACGTCGTTTTTTGTGACTCTAGAGTTGTAGCACTACTATTACCAACTATATGATTTATTCAGAGAAACTATGAACTCATAGTCAATAGTTTGAGTTGTGACTACCATCATATCAAATGACAGTCACTTATTATGCTTGGACATGCAAAAATTTAGGTTCCGTGTCATCATGTCCCGACCATTTCTTCTTCTGGATCTTTGACTTTTCCGGATCAACAACATCAAGGGCACCAAGAATGCATTTGCGGTATGAAAAATCTTCAACAGTCCCATCCGTTCGAATTATAAAAAAGCATCGACTATCTGTAAACTTAGGATGCCATCCAACCTGTGAATGTAGAAGGAAAATGCATGGGCAACCACTAGCAAGAAGAGAACTCTACTATAACATTGTGCATTTAACTGGTAAAGACATTGGTGAAACAAGCAAAATGTACGGAAGCACATCTTTCCAAGAGCCAGTTTGGATAAACTAAAAAATATGACTGCTCAATTTATTTCGAAGGTATAAACTCCAAATTTAGGGAAAATCAAAAAAGAACATTAGAGGAGGACTTCAAAAGGGTTTCAAGAAATCCCCAAAATCTTTCCCTCATTTTTAGAGTCTCAAAAAATGGGAAGGCTGACCACAAACAATTTTGAACTTCTGCATCTCAATTTTTTCAGAAGTTCTCATTTAACTTCACACACACGTGTGTGCATATATATCAGCTTACAAGTTTACAAATAGCTGCTACAGACTATCAGTTTACAAATACTATACAAGATATGTGAAAAAAGGTTCATCTTAGAATATTAGAAAATATCTTATAATATCTACTATATTAATATTATAATAGAGTATCTTAAATTATTTCTTAGGATCAATTTATAATCAATCATAGAAATATCTGAGAATATCTCTTATTATTATTATGATTTGTTCCTAATTTAGGATTAAATCCATGTTTCTCTATAAATAGAGTTTAGTATTGAGTCTTTTGTAATCAAGTTAGCATAAAGCTATTACTAATAATATTCAAACTCTTATTATTTTCTATCCTCTTTTTCTCTAAAATCCCACAACTTCAATAGTAACTTTCATTTTACATTCTTTAAGAATTAGGAAATTTGCAGCTTTAACCTAATTTTGAAATTAAACAAATACGAGCCATTGAAGTTTTAGATTGCAGAAAAAATAAGCAGAAATATTGGATAATCTTCTATACAAGATTTTCTAGTGATGACGTACAAAAAAATGAAAATAAGATCTTATAAAAATAACTAGAAAAATCTCTTTATGTTACCAACATATGTTATCAACAGCACATGGGCCTGTGTTACGTGAGCTTAGCTATGCCACCATATCTAATTGCGACAAAATATAGCAGTAAAAATGAAAATGATTTATTCCAAGGAAAGTTTCTACAAGTAGAGATAATTTTCTTTACAGAAAATATAGAAAAGTTTCCCAACTTTTAAATATGCCACCATATCTAATTGTGACAAAATATAGCAGTAAAAATGAAAATGATTTATCCCAAGGAAAGTTTCTACAAGTAGAGATAATTTTCTTTAGAGAAAATATAGAAAAGTTTCCCAACTTTTAAATTTTAAGTGTTGCAATTTGATACACATTGCCAATAAACATATTAGCATGAGGAAATGAAACAAAGCAGATTTTGAACACATGTCAAAACAACTATCATGCAAGCACACATACCTTTATATGTTGTGGTCCAGAGCCTAACTTTTCATTTCTACGAGGATGAAAATGCAAAACCTTCATTATTGTTAACTTGTCTCTCTCACTTAGTATCTGATCGATAGGATACCTACATAGACAGCATCCGAAGTTGAAAATTATTCAGCAAATCCGGAATCCTAACATTACTACTATATTTTTCTGATTAATGTAAATTGATATCAGTATCTCAGAAAATTTAGTATTTCATTATACTTGATACAAAACAGTGATACTACAACATCGTGGTTTTATATCTCTATATAGATTGATCACAATATTTCTATCCAAACAAGAGTAAGAATTCATTACACTTGACAGTAAACTAAACTTCATTTCAAGAAGAAAAAAGACAGAACCGAACATCATGATTAAGAGGCAGAAAATACTTATGTGGAAACATCTAACCGCACAAAACTATCACGGAAAACGTAATGATACATACAACCTTCCAGCTGTTCAAAGTTTAATATCAATGCATTCTTTATATAGTAATGTAAATATCACTACATAGATACAGCGCTTTGTGATATCAAATGCACAAATAATCATATACTAACACATAGATGAGCTATATGTGGGTTATCTTACTTGTTCAGTATGAACCTTGATGCAGAAGTGAGCTTCTGAATATCATTTGCAGTCATGAAATTTCTTATAACACTTTTCCACTGCTTCGGCTCTTTTGGGGCATAACGACCTTTTTTATGTCTAAACTGAGAATTGCATTTGTCGGATGAATAGTTGTTAGATTGAGAGGTATTAATCTCTTGGTCTAGCTGGTCAAAACTGGTTTCTAGCAGGTCATACACATCTACAGACTTAGCAAGCTCTTGTACCTGATAAAAGCATGTGTTAGACCATTTTAAATGAATAAGGATTCCATGCAAAACTTGGAAGGTATGAGATAATTTTGTTTTTAAAGGCTTATCCTTCCCAAGCACAAACACGGATAAAATAAATCAGATCGACACACTTTGTTACTAGAAAACGACAACCATAGTAAAGTTTGCAAGAAACAGTAAGTTAACGTGTATTAATTGATAATGGCAATAGGAGAAGAATTGCCAAAAGATGTGAGAATAGTTGCCAAAAGTTGTGAGAATTGTCAAAGAATTTATTACATAACGATGCTACATTTTTGTGAGAACAGTTGCCAAAAGTTTATGATAAGGAAAAGATTTGTATATGTCACTCCTATATAAATTTTCAATAAAAAATTAAAAAGTAGAAAAAAAAGAAAAGAGAAGACTTTTTAAGGACGGTGAAATTTACTTATACATTAAAACCTCCACAAAGCTGATTAGCACATTCTCATGGTTTTTGAAAAGAGAATCATATCACTGCTCAATCAAAACCTCAATGGAAGCAAGAAGCTTAATAGATAAGAAAATCAATAACTTCACCTTCTCTGAGTACATGACATCAAACTGTCCACTTGTCCCCATGGACAGACAATTTCCCCAAGCCAATCCATCTAGAGTGCCCTGGAGATTATCAACGACCCCAGACTTAGCAGCTTTTAAAAAGGTACTACCGGGATTCTGCAATAAGGTTGCACAATTTCAGCATAAATTGTATGGGTTATCATAATTCAAATGTCATTAGACGAAAACCCATGAAGCATTTGACTGGAATCAAAAATTTGAAAACTCACAGAAAAGCATGCTTGCACAAAGGGTGATGAAACAGACGCATGATTTCTTTGCCGTGCCATGCCTTTAGAATTTAAGCCCACAAACTCTCCACTAGCCGAAAGACTATTGGCAACAAGACGCAGATGCTTGGGAAGAATTGACGTGCCAGTATCAGATGTTGCAGATGACAAATTCTACATGTAAAATCATACGCCAGTACATTAAATACACATATCCATAAACTTCAGTTGGAACATAATACAAAGGAGGGAATTTAGGAAATCATACATGTAGAAAATGCTGCCACCCAGCATCAATTCCAAAGGCTGAGCAGAAATGATGAATGTTATCCGGATGACTTCGTGCCCAGTCAATCATCGGCATTATCCTGTGACAATGATTTATCAGTGCACCCCAGAATGTACCTCTGTCACTGTCGCTGGACATAGTAACCCTCAAGTATAGTTCACCGGAAGAACCATTATAAGACTTCGATCCTTTTGACAGATCCTTCCAGAGAATGTCAACCTTCTTGATCTCAAAAATTCCTAAAGGACATTTCAGAAATTTATGATAGTAGTTGTCAGAATATTAGAAAATATCTTATAAGATCTTTTATATTATATTAGAGTATCTTGAGTTATTTCTTAGGATCAATTTATAATCATAGAGATATCTTAGAATATCTCTCATTATTATTATGATTTATTCCTGATTTAGGATTGAGTCTATGTTTCTCTATAAATAGAGATTAGTATTGAATCTTTTGTAATCAAGTTAGCATTAAACTATTACAATAATATTCAAACCCTTGTTATTTTCTCTCCTCCTTTTTTCTAAAATCTCACAACTTAAACAGTAGTAAACGTTAGCATATTTTACTTTAGTATCACAAGCAATATATTCATGCACGTGTCAAACAATTATAAAAGGTAAGTATTACAATCTGACCAGTTTTTGGTGACCTGGTCGTCTGACCAGGACAAACCTGTCTTATTCATAACTATTCCTTTAATTCCATAACCCAAAACTAGTCCTAAAAAAACTCCATAACCCAAAAATAAAAGCTAAAAAATGGATTCCAAACTAAAAATGGATTCTTTAATTACATTACCACCAACCTTTTATAGCTGTTCGCAGAAGAAAAGGTATCATCATATTGCGAACCACATCCAGTTGCACAGAATTCATATAATTTTCGACAATTGTAACAGTGATGCAATCTTCACCATCGATTTCCTTATCAACAGAGGTTTCTCCACCTTCCTTAGCCATGTAATGTACAGAACATTTCCTGCTATTTCATTGTCTTTGTTAATACAGATGGTAAAAGCTCCAAGCAAGAATGAGAACTTAAGCAGAAAAATTTAAATAATATAAACTGTTACAATCATTATTTTGAAAAAGAAGAAACACATTAAGACAAAGAGAAGATAATTACATAGGGTTGGGAGGAAAAGGGCTCCTCCTTAACTTAAAATAAAATATAAAGAAGATTAAACAACAAAAAAGTGAAAATTATCAATGAATTAAAGTTACTCAATCCCTAAATATATCAGCAACAGCAAGGAATTACACCATCTATCATCACTACCATCAGGCAAGCTTTACAAGTCACTAGGTAGTGGGCCACGAATGTGTGTGCAAGTGTGAATATATGATTATTTATTATATACAATTAGAACACATTATTCCTCTTCTTGAGAAATATATAGTCCCAGTTTTTGCAAACGGTGGCAAGAGTAACTTAAATGCTAAAACGCAAAAACGAACATAAATTCCATCAGAAACAGCAACAACAAAAATAATAGTTTTGATCATTCTTCTAAGCCCATATATTATTATGCCCCCAGAAAGTTCACAAAATTTCATTAAATACTAAAAACAATAAATCATTTTTTCATTACTAAAGGGTCACAGATTATAGTATAGTCAATCACACTTGGCCTTTGTTCAATCACTTGTCTACCACTTGTCACGTATAAATCTTTCTTGCCACGTATAAAAAAGTTTATCTACCACTTTACTACCTTCATTTATGATTTTCAATCACTCTCTTTCTTTCTATAATTTGGGAAAACTCCTTTTAGATCTGTATCAAATTTACCAAAGCAAGAGGTTTTTAATTTTATTTAGGGGCTATACCGAAATAATTGAAAGTACCAGAGCTTGCATGATATGTAGCAGGGAAGACAAGTACAACTTTTGACAGTAAGGAATCAACCCAAACACCCAAGTTAAGCATTTTAACTGAGCATAATAAAAGCAAAAATATCATTCTGGAATCATAACAATGCAACAGAGGAAGAACATGCAAGATCATAGATGTACTCTATGCTGAGAAGACACAGCAAATCAAATATAGAACTCTGGGATACGAAATAGAAAGCAGAAGCCGAAATTTGTAAAGCATCAATATTTTTAGTCTTTATGAACAGTGAATATTTCAACCAGTGCCAAAAGACAACTTTGAAACACTAGAATTGAAGAAACTTACTTGGTTGATATTTTCAAGTTGGGAAGAGTGACTTTTGAGCCTTTTCTTAAGGAGTCATATCGCTGGTAAAGAGAGTCAATGATAGAATGCACTTCTAAATTTCTTCTAGTTACATTTTCCTTGTCTAAATGAAAATGGCAAACCCAAGGACTGTATTTTTCTAGACTGCGAGACTGAGGAGTGAATATTATCATGACAGTAGAAACAATGTCTGAGAACATCAATCTTTCCAAATAATTCTTAACTTCTAGTGCTGCATACTCAAACCCATTTCTCTGTTTACCAATTTTCTCAGACAAAAATAAAGACACAGTCTGATCACCACCTCTCTTCCTTGAACCACACTCCAGAACATATTTTAAATTCAGCAAAGGTGATGCTTCAAGTAGACTAATAGGTTGACTCAAAGCACTGTAAGCAGCCTCAGAAACCGCACAAGCAGAAAGTGTTCCAACCGGTTCACCACCTATAGTATCCTCTCGGAAATGGCTATCACAAGATGAATCCTCTTCAGCATCATAAGAAAACTGAATAAGTTGATTACCATATAAATTTCTCACTGTTCCATCATATGCATCATACATATCACGCATGAAGAACATAAGTCTACGGGTCAACGTCCCAGGAAGGTCTGCATTGTCACTGAAAGAGCTATCACGATTTGTCACTGAATGAACAAAACATTCTAGTGGATTCAACCCAGTAAGAAAAGAGCTTTCAACCACAGCATATGGAATGTAAGACTGGACAGGTTCAACAGTATCAGAAAAAATTTGCATTCCCTTTTGACTGTTCCAAGCAGCACATGAGAGTTTACGGGGAATTTTGTATGGTAGACGAACCAGAGAATGTTGCAGTCCAAGGCACATGGAATGTTGCACTAATTTCAGTAAATTACCCTTGCTTCCAGCCTTAAACATAGCTAGGAAAGCATTGTCCTTGCACGCATATTTATCAGCCAAACTCTGAATATTGCGAAAAACTTGTCTGAAAGCATCAACAGACGCTTGACTTAGAGCAGCAGATATTTGCCTTTCATAATTCAGACAATCCACGTCAACAGCCACCAAATTTTCAATCTCTTGAAGACTTCCTGAAAGAAAATCACAACAATAATCTACCAATAACTGATTGAAATCACAAGCCTGTTCTGCTTCTTGTAAACCATAGGAGATTTCCTCTATCATGTTTTTCCGTGCATAAGAATCAGAAGATAGGTACAAATCTGACAGGGAAACACTAAACCCTGTCATAGACAACCACTCACAAAGAGCTTTCTGTGCACCATGCAAAATGTCTAGAGTCTTCCCTTGAAAATGTTCTACAAGACTCTGGAAAACATTGTTGTCTGAATCACGTAACCACCCAGAAGCCTCAGAACAAGATATCAGCTCCCCATCACAAACAAAAACGCCATCTGACGGAAAAGCATAGTCAAAACTAGAAGGCATGAGCATGCTGAACAATTGCTTGCCACTCCAACACGAGGTGTTACTTGAAGGAGCTTTTACAATTGCAGGAGGTATTAACTTTCTACTGCAATGCATTTGAAGCTGCTGCATTTGGTAAACATTCAAAAGCACCCCGTCTTCCAACAGCAAATATGCAGCAGTTAAACTATCCTGAGAAAGTGAAAGCAGATTTCTACCACTTTGCCCATTAATAAGTTGCTTATCCAGAGCAACCAGCTCATTAAGCTCTACTCTTGCACCAACTGATTGTGGAATATACCCATGAAGGCAATCACCATCAAAATCCCCACGCAGAGGTGAACAGCAGAGTGGATTAATAGATACTACTGAAGATATTGGAAGAACCCTAACCGTGAGAGCAATCATAGAATGTTGATGTATGGAAGGAGGCCTGTTTATCAACACTCTGTCCCCATCAACAAGAGGCCTATAAAATATGTCTCCTATCTGCACGTCTTCTTTTTTGAACAGAACAACAGGACGACCCTTTCTGCAAACATTTATCTGTCCCTTCTCTAACAAACGCAGCTCACAACAATACAGCAAATTTTGCTTATTCTGCCTATTTACGTACTCAGAAACCTGTAAACCTTCTGCAATTTGACAAGGTAAACCAATTTCACTAAGCTCAAGGTCTGGATCGCCGACAACCACAGTACGGAATGAACTATCATTGCGTTTTCCAAGAACGATATCTTTCATCCATCTTAAACCAGAAGAATTGCAAGCATTTTCTCCAACCTTTCTTAGTTGGATCTCAGTAAATACATTACTTGGTGTTTTATCAGGATTTATCTGCAATTTAAAAGTAAAACCATAAGCAAAAAGCATAATTTTGACTAAGTGGGGAAAACAAAGGATGAAATAGCAGAAAAACTTGCCTTGGAGAACCTCAGGCAATCCAAAACACGAGAACTTAACTCATTTGCTGTACCCCTGAAATCAACCAATTTCTTACAAGCTCTGGTTCTGTTATCCTATAAGTATTTAACCAGACAAAATACCATATTAAAAATTGGAATTTGTGTGACTATATGTGACAGCCTATAAATATTAAAGACTACTAGAAGGAAGAAAAATAAAAATACTTACGAAACTCAATGGATATCCCCCAGAAAGTCGATGAGGGACTTCTGTTACACGATGACAATTTGGTGCCACCAAGAAGCAACTGAGAGCAACCAAATCCATTCTTGGAATATACTTTTTAATAAAGTTCGAATCAACTCCACTCAAAATATTCTCAACCTGAATATCAAAAAGGAAATATAAATTTACATTAGTATAGCATCAGAAAAAACAAAAATGACCAAAGACATAAAATGAGTCATAAAGTAGAATTAAATTAGAATATCATACAAAACTCAGGACCTTGAAAGAGGGAAATGTTATCTATTGGAAGAAATGGACTGCTTATTTCAGCAGGTTATTTCCCAGTCAATAGATACTCCTCAAGGTATGGCAGCTCACATAAAGTAATTAACGCAAACAAAGTAACTTTAGGTGAACAAGCCTGAATCCCACTTTTTGAGTTAATAATGAACGTATTTTTTTGCAGATGTACCAATTCAAGGTCAGATATATAATACTACCTTCCCCTGTCTGCTTAGTAGCAGGTGTACAAATAATCATATGAATGTTTTTGGACTTTTCAAATTTGCATATAATAAACAATTTGTATATATCAATGGGACACCAATTTAGGCTTTTGAGGCAGCATCTTCATTAGAGGCACTAACAAGTAGTTAAGCTGAACACATCACATATCCCCATTCGTTATCAATTATATAATCAAGGAGCATACAAGTAACCTTCTAGCAAATAATGAATTTTAATATATCGCAAATTCATAGTATCCAAAGGATAATGATACAGAACTACAACATGCATGTATGTAAAAGTCGGCAGTGCTACCTGAACGGGTGATAAAACCATTCTATTTGCATGATTTTCTTCTTGTTGAGCATCTCCGAGGATAAAATCCCAATAATCAGCAGGCAATCCTCTCCCCAAATTTCTTTTCTTCTTTAAAGCTACATCATTTACTTCAACAATAATTGCAGTTCTCCTGAAGAAATCATTGGATGAAACTCTGAATTTCATGGTAGGATAACGACCCATACCATTTCCCTATTTGATGCATAAGCCGTCTTAGAGTGCAAGAAACAAAAAGGGAAAAAAAGAAATTTATTTCAGAGTGAATCAAGGAAAATTGTAAAATCAACTTACACAATATTTGCAACCTTTGGGCTGATTGAATCCAAGGAGTGATTTAACACGCTGTAAGAAGGAAATTGAAACTTAACAATAGGAAGCAGATAACAAGAAGACATGCAAATCCAAACAGACCAACCTACACAAAAGTAACACGCAAACAAACACACCTAGAAAGTTAAAAATTATAGGATGATTTTGACAGATGGAAGCAAAGACTACAGATACCTCTGTACTTAAGCAGGTATAATTTCTCAGACGCTGTCTGATTGTGCTTGAGAATAACATATAACTTAACTTGGGAAATATTTTGGAAGGATCTTAAAAATTCTGATAAGTTGCCATATAATTTAAGCATTTCATCCCAAGATGGAGGGTCTAAACTCAAATTTCTTTACACAAATAATAACTGGTTATTGGATTGATTTTAATATTGTATTAGCTCTTGTCTATTAATGGAATGGGATGCAACAGACCAAGTGGGAAAAGACAGAAAGGCAAGGAAAGGAATGAAACAAAGCTACTTTCCATTTCTTTGAAGGTTAATAAGGCAACAAAGCGGGTCCGTTTGCCATTATTTGGGAGTTATATTACAAAGGATGAGAACAAAATCATTTTATTTTCAACTACATTACAATTACAATTTTCAGTTCCCCCATTCTACCTCATTTTTGCGGGAACAAAAGTTGATTCTATGAGGGAAATAAAGGGGAATAGGAATAAGTGTGGTAGCAAGCCAATAAAATATATAAAAGAGGAAACAGAGAGGAATAGGATTGGGAGAGATAGGACTCTCAAATTCCCTAGCTTATATGCTTGTGTTTTGTAGGTCATACTGAGGAGCACCATTACATTGTGTTCTATAAAAAAATCCCATTGATTTCTCTTTCTTGATCTACTTTCTTGTTGGCTTTTTCTTGTTGGCTTTTTACTACTTGTTGGGTATGAAATAGTCAATTATAAATGAAAGAAAAAGACTAAAGTTGGTTTGATTAAAACAAACAAAACAAATAGGAGCCTGTAAATGAGATAACTATAACCTACATTCCTCTCATACATAATTGAACTGTCACGTCGTGGCTTAATCAGCCATCTAATTCGGGCTATAAATGCTGAGGCTAAAGTTCTTTATATAAAGTATTTTGAACCTTATACCAAAGCACAATGAACCTTAAAGCAAAGAACTGATGCCTGACCCAGGTCAATAATATCATAAAATATGATTGCACATATTGTGTTTTGATCAGCATTGGTTAATACAATTTTTCTTTCTAAAAAAAAATCATGAAATATTATGACACACACACACCATGTTTTAACAACATAACATAAGAATATTAGCGTTGCATTAAATAAATTCCATTAATTCATCATGAAATATTATGACTCACGCACCATGTTTTAACAACATAAGAATATAAGTGTTGCATTAAATAAATTACATTAATGCATGAGATAAGAAAAGATAGTCATGTGGATGCTACGTGTAACTCCAACACAAAATAGGGGTTAAAAATAAAACATCAGTAGGTATTTCAGTCATTATGTGTACTTATCACTCATAGTCTATATAAAGAAATTCTACTGTGTAGTTGAAACACACGGGTTATTATTCAACATGTCTCTCAATATTTTCTTCTCTTTCAACATGGTATCCAGAGTCTATTGAGAGACAACCTAATCTTCAACTATCCGGTGGACCCACTGTCTTCGGTGAGAAATTTTTATTCGGCAAACAACGTTCTCAACTCCGGTTTTCCCCCTTCCTGATTGTGCTACGCTGTTCTCTCAATTTTTTTCAGCCGCTGCGCTTTGCTTTTCACTGCCATCACTCTCTTCGACGACCTTTTTTGGCGAACCACCACTCCAGCAGCGTCTTACACCCCAGATCAGCCCACCCGTCAACGCGCATCATTAAAAAAGGCACATTACACTGATTTTCAATCCACTTCTCACATGTGAATCGATTTGGAGTCAGGCAAAAGGCACTTTACACTAATGACACTCATCGTCACTATGAAGTTTGTCACCCCTTATTGAATATCATTACCCTGAAGACGATAGATGACTTTATTTCTTCATATATTGGCACTGTTCATAGTACACTTCATGATTTTAATGAGCTTCTCCCTCCTGCGGCAAGTAATCCAGTTGAACAAAAGGAGTTGGATCGACGCAACACCTTCTTCATCCTTCTTGCACTCTATAGCCTGCCCCACTAGTACTCTGCAACCAGTGATCAAATTTTAAGGTCAGTTACTGTTCCGGATATGTCTACTACCTAAGCAATCCTCCTTCGAGTACCAGCAAAACATCTAGTCGAGCCCTCCATTACTTCAGCTTCAGGTGACATTGTTGCCCTTGCATCTCTAGGACATAATCAGAGTCGCTCTCGTCGAGGACCATCCAACTCTAAGCCTCGTCTTGGGAGCATTGTAATCGGCTTGGACACACTATTGATCGTTGTTGGAAGTTACATGGTAAGCCTTCACCTTCGCCTTCGATAAATGCAACTTAGCTTGACCCTTCTGCCACTATTCAGACTACATCATCTCCATAGGGCTCCACGGCAAACTATGAAAATTTCCTCCAATGAGTTCAGAGTCATTTAAACTCTAGTTCTACTATTTTGGTTGCACACACTGGTAATTAATTTGTTTACCTCTCTCACTCATCTTCTCTCGGCCCTTGATTTTGGTTCGTCTGATTACGTCATTGGTAATCAAGGTCTCTTTTCTTTCTCTCTCTACATCTGATTTTTTACCTACTATAACTGTTAGAATATTAGAAAATATCTTATAATATCTTTTATATTATATTAGAGTATCTTGAGTTATTATCTATGATCAATTTATATTTATAGAGATATCTTATAATATCTCTCATTATTTATTATGATTTATTCCTGATTTAGGATTGAGTCTATGTTTCTCTATAAATAGATATTAGTATTGAGTCTTTTGTAATCAAGTCAGCATTAAGCTATTATCAATAATATTCAAACCCTTATTATTTTATCTCCTCCTTTTCTCTAAAATCTCACACTTTCAACAATAACTTCTGCCAACGGCTCTCAAACTCGATCTCAAGGGGTTGGCACTGTCCAAATTCTTCCTTCCATTTCAGTTGCATTTGTTCTCTATGTATCAGGATGTCCTTTTAATTTACATTCAATTAGTCGATTGATTCAGTCCCATGACTACATTATTATTTTCACTAATAATAATGTTACCCTGCATCGGATGTAAGTCTCAAGGCCTCTATTACCTTTATCTATCATCCAAGACGTGCTCAGCAACAGATTCCCCTCATACTATCCATGCTTAGCTATGACACCCAAGTCTTACCAAACTTTTAAAACTGATGTTTAGTTTGTCTAAGTTGTCCACTTTATATTGTGAGTCGTGACAATTAGGGAAACACAGTCGTAATCATTTTCTTGATCGAGTCAATAAAAGGCCTTTGTCCCCCTTTGCTTTAGTTCACTTTGATGTTTGGAGTCCTTCTCGTACTGCTTCTACTTTAGAGTCTAAGTATTTTGTTACTTTAATTGATGATTACTCTCGTACATGGTTATTTTTAATGAACAATAGATTTAAATTGTTTTATATTTTTGAGCAAGCAATACTTAATGAGATGTGTGCTCTACAAAGGGTGGTACTTAGGAACTGGTCCCTTTACCTCATGAGAAGTGTTTAGTAGGTTGTCATTGGCTCTATACGGTCAAGATTATCCCTGATGGTAAGATTGATCGATTTAAGGCTCACTTAGTGGCAAAAGAATATACTCATATTTTTGGGTTGAATTACAGCGATACCATATCACCTGTTGCCAAAATGGCATTTGTCAGCCTGTTTTTCAATATTGCAGCAATTCGACATTGGTCTCTCCATCAACTTGACATTAAAAATATCTTTTTGCACGGTGATCTTGAAGAGGAAGTTTATATGGAGCAACCACCATGGTTTGTCGGCTACACAGGTCCCTTTATGGTCTTAAACAATCTCTTAGAGCTTGATTTGGCATATTCAATTCTGTAGTACATGAGTTTGGTATGATTCTTAGTGAAGTCGATCACTCTATATTTTATCGTCGCTCAACTCAAGGGTGCATCTATCTTATTATTTATGTGGATGACATTGTCATAACTGGTAGTGATCAGTAAAGAACACTTGAGTTGAACCAACATCTTTCAAATCAGTTTCAGACTAAAGACCTCAGTAGACTCCGTTATTTTTTGGGCATTGAGGTAGCCCAATCCAATGATGGCCTTGTAATTTCACAAAGAAAATATGTTATGGATATTCTTGGAAAAACAGGTCTAGTAAATGTCAAGCCAGTTGATACTCCTATTAATCGAAATGTCAAACTTACACCTAATCAAGGGGGGCCTCTATCAGATTCAGGAAAATATAGGAGATTGGTTGGAAAATCAAACTATCTCATAGTCACCCATCTTGATATTTCCTTCGCTGTCAGTGTGGTAAGCCAGTTCTTAAATTCTTCTTGTCATATGAATGTTGTAATATGGATTCTTAAATACATCACAAGTGCACCTAGAAAATGTCTCATTTATGAAGATAGAGGACATACTCAGATAGTTGGTTACTTAGATGTCGATTGGGCAGGCTCACCCATTGATAGACGATCCACTTACGGGTATTGTGTACTTGACGGAGGAAATTTAGTATCTTAGAAGAGCAAGAAACAAAATGGTGTTGCAAGATCCAGCGTTGAGGCAGAATACAGAATCATGGCACTAGTAACATGTGAGTTCATCTGGTTGAAACAAGCTGCAATTTGAAGAGGTCAGCTCAATGACACTAATATGTGATTATCAAGTTACATTGCATTTTGCCTCAAATCTTGTGTTTCATGAGACGACCAAGCATATTGAGGTAGACTACCATTTTGTTAGAGAAAAGATCGAAACAGGCAACATCATCACTTACTTTGTCAATTCTAATGATCAGTTGGTAGATGTTTTTACAGAGTCATTGCGAGGTCCTAGAATTAATTATGTGTAACAAGGTGGATGCATTTGATTTATATGATCCAGCTCGAGGGGGAGTGTTGAAAATAAAATATTAGAATGTACATAAATAGAAAGTTTGTAAGTATTCTAGTAATTGTGTGTACTTATAACTCATAGTCTATATAACGAACTTCCGCTGTGTAGTTGAAACACACGGGTTATTCAACTATTCCAGCCCAAATAGTAAAGAGTTATTATGATTGAAAAGGAGGAACTTCAAGCTCAGGCTTACAGTAAAATTTTCATGTAAAATTCAGTTCTTCTCGTTCATCTTACTGACATCTGGTGAAAGGTTTTACACTATCCAATAGTGAAAATAGTTATTACAACCTAATAATATGAGACATTATATTGGTTGCTTAAACTGTGAGGGTTTAACATGGACAATGAATAAAATTTTACAGCTATTCTAATTTCTAACTAACATCTGACAAAAATTCATATAAAATGTCATACACAGAATAAAGTTACCGCTCAAACCTAGGTCAAAAGAAATCATTTACTGTAGCAACAAAGAAGATCATTGCATTGCATGTCATTCGAGTAGTAAAAGTTTCACTCAAAGCTGAAAGTTTTTATACAGGTTCCCCCCCAGGCCTAATAGATTATATGAAGTTCTATACAAGATGCTGCGGTCCAGAACTAAGGTAGTGTTATAACAAAAACAGATCATCTGTATTGATGTTGCTAGAAGCAAAAGACAGCTGACCTTGATCCGTAATTCACGTCGAATAGATTTACATGCAGGGCAAATCTTGTTCAAGATTTCCGCAATCTCTGCCATGAAGTATGGATGTAATATGGTAAAAGGAAATTTGATTGCTCCAAAATGACCTGAAATAACAGATTACTCTATCAGCATCTAATACATACTAAATAATCAAACCACAAATCTCCAACCATATTTTCTATATAGTATGTCTATCCACACCTTCACAGGACTTTCTATCTTTTGAACCACATGTCGTGCACCCCAAAGACAAATTTGGAAGTCCCAAATCAGAACAAGTGACCTGTGTCGGTGCATTTATCTCTAAAGCAGAAATCTTCTCCTGCAAATGTAAAACTAAATAACATAAATATGTGATTAATAAATTACATGGCAATCAGAAGAGATTTATGATTGATAATCCATTCCACAAAATAGGGTTTTCTTCCTTCGAAGGGTAAAGGTAACCCAAACAAGAATGTGCTTTCAAGTTTGAACCCACCCTCCTCTCCGTATTTCCATGTTACATTACATGTAAGTTCATGCACTTGACATAATTCCACTGCTAAACCAACTTTAAATAAACTGATACACACCGAATAACTACAGAGCTTATATAGATATAAGAACAAGAATATACTTAACTATATCTTCTCCCGTTAAAACATCAAACTTTATCGCCTTTATGAGACCAGATGGCACTATGTGCTCTGTAGCGAGGTCTTCATCATCCATGGAATTTGGTAACCTTGCACACAGCAGAAAATTTCAAGCAGCCTATTCATTTGCAAAGTATTAATAAGAGTGTTGACAAAATGAGCTCAAAGAACAGGCGAGTAAAATCATGCACATCCATACTATCTAAAGCTGAATTTGTATGTTTGCCTGCTTAGTCTTAGGCTGCATGGATATGGCTATGAAATATATACAGGTATGACAAAATTTCTAAAACCTAAGGAATGGATGCAGTGGGCCATATTATAAAAATATAAAATATTAAGAAAAAATAAGCAATCAAGTATTTAAAACAGAAGGCAAATACATTTTGTTAGTAGCGAACTGAACAAATCCGTAGTAAAAATGTCCGTTTTGAGTGAACTAGCTAGTAATTAGATAATACAAGCTGAAAGCTCCTTGTGATGCTTAACCAAACCGTCCCTAAACTACTAAGTGCATGTTTGGATTGACGGTATGTTTGGCAGAATCACATTGTAATAACGTGATTTTTGGCAAAAGCTACAGCTTCAATAAAATCAACTCAAGGTGTCTAGTCAAATTCACATTGGCTCCAAACATGCCCTAAATGTTCACAATGGCTTAATTTGAAAAGAAAAATAAATATAAAAAAGGAAGCCTATCAAGAAATCAAATATTATACTAAAGATTAAACAAATTATTGAAGATATGCTTCCTGAAACAGATATCATAATAATACCTTGAAAAACTTGGGCGCAGTAATAAGCTGCGCTCCAAGGTTCGTGGTAAGAAAGGACTAACTGTATCACTCTGTGCCCGAAAGAACTAATTTCAAGCCCAAAAGATTTCGCGATAACCTGCAAAAGAAAAGGAGTATACAAATTAATACTATGAGGTCATAGAATATGTCATTCAGCATTAATATTAAACCAGATATACTAACTTCACTAAGGGGAAAAACAACCAAACACATACATCAGGTTAGGACTGAAATTTCATACAAACTGATTCAATAATCTTAACTAATCAATATCGTTAAAAGCATATGATTAATTAACAAAAGAATCAAAGAAATTAATTTATAATGAGTGAAAAATGAAAGCACATTGCGAGAAAAAACGATTCTGGAACAAAAGAAAAAAGTACGATCATGTAACATGCAAAAGAAAAATATCAAACACATTGCAATAATCATTCTCACTCAGCAGTAATCGAAGTCGAGGAGGTTAAAAATAGAGCGATTAAAGGAGCTTCAAGAAAGAAAAACCAAACTAAAAAGCATTGATCGTGGAAAAGCGATTATGAAAAAAATGGAGTAAGGTATTTAACTCAGTTATGAATGCGGAGACTAAGGTGAAAAGAGTATGAGGTTGAGTTTACCCCCAAAATCGCAGAGAAAATAACGAATAAGAGAGAGAGAGAGAAGAGTTAAGAATTCGAGTTAGCGTGGGAAAGAAAGGAAAGAAAAGAAAAATAAGGAAAACGCCGCCGGTCACTTTCGAAAGAAGAGAGAAAAGGTATTCAATAAGTTGAGAGAGAAACAAAAAAAGAGTGAAGTTGTGGAGACCGAGGGTGAAAGAAGTGCTTTTTGGTTCGAGTCTCTAGGTCACTCATAATATAAACCCCTTATACTTGCTTTATTTTACAGAACTAACCTCACTTTGCCCCAAAACCTGTGTCCTATCTCTGCTGCTAAATAATCATCATCTGTCATGTAGTATTCATGTCTCTTTAGTTTAATAAACACACATCACGTGTATTTATTATTTTTCGAGATAAATACATTTTTAAATATTACTACTAACTTTTCCATAAAGTACCACTATTAATTTAAGAGTTTAATTCATATTCACTTCACATCACAATTATAAAATAATTTTGACATAAATTAAATAAATTTTATTAATTTAAAAATAAAGATTAATTGATAATAAAAAATTAATAATGTATATAGTGTAGTCTAAAAACAATTAATCAATACTTCTATAAAAATTCATTTATTAAATAAAAATATATTTTATTTGCCTTTATAATAACTGTTGTATTGTAAAAAATATTAATTATTTTTATTCATACTCTTCCGTTAATATTATTTTTAAATTATTGTTATATACATTGTTCACATTTTTATATTTTACATAAATTAAAGAAATTTTATAAATAAAATATAATGTTAATTTTATTAGATTATTTTTATTAGTCATTAATATATTTTTAATACATTGTTCACATTTGTTATAGATATCATTTTTTTTCATTCTCTCTCTCATTTCACTGTCTCTCCGAACAAAACACCCAACAATCACCTGTTTTTCTATTATATTTGCAAGTGCAAAGTTATTGTGCTAAAAGATAAATTGTTGGAAAATATAACCTCTCTTGTTGCATTTAATATCTTGTTATAATGAAATATATTTTATGCGAGACATTAATTACTTTTTCTATTTATTTAATAACAATACTGTTGTTATCAATGTGTGGGTTTTCTTTTCTAACTTATTTAATGTCAAAAATAGGAAACGATAGGTCAAAAGGTACATTAGTTATTATTATCTTTTGTAGAAAAGGTATATAAACTTTTAATAAATTACTCCTCGTATTCTATATATAAGAGAATTTCTAGAAATTTTTTGGTTTGATATAATTATGATTCCTAAGGTATATTTATTATTTAAATTATTTATAAACTTTTATTTTTAATATATTTGTCTTTTTAATATTATTAATTAATATTTCATGTTTTTTGTCTCTGACTAGTATTTATATATTATTATTATTATTATTGTTATATAAAAGATATGCTTTCATAAAAAAAAATAGAAATAAAAGAGATACCCAAACAAATTAAACTACTGTGAAGTTGAAGTAAATGTCATAATAAACACTAACATTTATATTAATAAATAATTTAATTCAATTTTTATAATATAATTAAAAAAATTATTTTTAAAACTATCATATACAGTTTTTTTTTAAGTATAAATTTCAACTAGCGTCATTAGAATATAGTGACATATTTGAAATTTACTTACATTTTGAAATTTCAAATGTAAATTTATTTTTTTCTTATGAATGGAAACAAGGGAAAGGGAAATAAATAATTTACAATAATATTTTTCCTTTTGATGTCCTGAGAATATTAAAAAATAAAAAAAATAAAAAAAGATGAAATTAATCAGAATTTTTAACATTATATAATGAATTAGTTTTACTAGAAGTGGGTAGTGTATGGTAAGTGAGTTGATAGTTGATGCCATTGGTGTGAGGGGGAAAATGACGGGTATCAGATTCGCAGCTGTTGGCGCTGAAATTTTTGTCGTGAAGCTCTTGCTTGTTCTGCAGAGTGCAGACACACTATCATATGCTCTATGGAAATAAGCTCTTTCTTCATAGTAATAATTTTCAGTTGGAAGAAACATACTCTATGCACTTTTGCTTTTCACATTGATTGAATATGCATGTGAACTTTTTTCTGTTACCTCATACGTACACGGTTTCTGACATAGGCTTAGTCACCAAAAGTAGAAATAAACATTTGAGTGATGCACATTGCACAGGAATAGGAATGGGAACTACTCTATTCTCCCTAACTTTACCTCCATATCTTTTTTTCTCTAAATCACAAACATTATTACATGACAATTCAACAATAATATTATGTAACATAAACCCCTCTTAAATAACATACTGCCCCTCAAGTATTAATTATCATCAGACAAATACGATCCTAGAGTAGATGAGATATAGAAGTAAGATTATTAGTTTTATTAGTTCTTGACATAAGAAATTTAAAAAATGCCTTCTAATATCAATATCAATATATAAGAAAACAAACCACTACAAAAAATCAACATTACCCTCCTTATTTTTAACTATTGTAAGAATACGGAGGATAAAAATGACAATTTTATTTATAATAAAAATTATTATATAATAATGACAGTTATATAATAATTATTTACCCTCCTTATTTTTAAGGGCCTATTGAAGACATCATAACATCTGAATTAAAAATAAGGAAGATTTACAATTTTACGGGCATCTTTTGAATTATCTTTATTTTAAAAACAATATAATAGTAAAAAAGAACTGATATAATAGCATCCCATAATTTTAATGGCCAAATTGAAACTACGACCGGAGATGATTTCTAAATAAATAAAAAATAACTGATAAGCTTACATTAAAAAAATAAATAAAAAATTACTGTGAACGATAAGTTAAAGAATTTTCATTTATCTGATTTAATGATTTTTTATAATTATGCAAAAAAATCAAAATGGAAAACTTTTAATTGTCATATATGAAAGAGCAAGAATAAAAAACCGAAACCGACAATTTGAAGGGTAAATTAGCTAGAAAAGACATTTTGTTTTTTACTAACAGAAAAGACAATTAAATATCAGACCTATTGTATTAATTTGTTGGTAAAAGACCATGATGATTTCTACTTTACTTCTTGTACAGCATTGATCTCTGTTTGAAGTAAAAGTGTTTTGGAAAATGGATTCTCTGCTTTTGAAGTCTTGTAGAATCTCTTTGACAATTAATACTTTTAACTATACAAGTGTCATTTAATTTTTCTATGAAAAGTGTAAAAATGAGAAAATAGTAATTTTTAATAAAAATAAAAATAGGAAAATAGTAACTTTATACGTCAAGTGTAATGTGTCTAAGAAAGTACACGTATCAATATGTTCATAGGATAGTTAAGTTCTTTATAGCATTTTTTCCCCAGAATGAGACACATAATGAGACAAAGTAAAAAACATAAAATGGTGTTCCACTTGAAACTTGCCTTGCTTGTATCATGGAAAAAAAAATTGAACTGCGGGTCAAAGGCATAGCATGTAATATCAGATTCACACCTAAACAACAATTGCATTGATCTACGGGATTTTAGATAGTACATAAGCAACACCCTCTAAACACAAGGTCCAACACAATTGCAAAAAATGATACTTTTTAAAGAAAAATTCATATTTTGAGAAAGGGAAAAATTCATATTCAGTAACTTTTCATGGCCCAGGGTGACACAATAATCATGATTCTCAAGATACTGGAGCATATTCTTCAATAGTTGAAGCCAGTTTATTTCGATCATCTTCTGTTTTCATCCGGATCAAAAATGTACGTGCAACAACACTATCATTATCTCCACCACTACCATCAGCATTACCCTACAATAATTCTCAAGTTTCACATACGTTTTCGATGGCTATTCAATCATAGAACATATCGTAAAACTAATCAAAGAAATTAAAGAAAAGAAAAGAAAAGAAAAAAGTTACTACTATTGGACCATGATTAAATATTACGATATTTTATTATCTTTCTCTTAAAGGGGAAAAGTAATAGAAAAGCTAAAGGTATCAGCTTATGAAAACGGGCTGTTTTTAACTTTTTTAAGAGACTGAACTTTTACAACATTTAATGATAGATGAATGCTACGGTGGACCATATTCACATGTGATCCACCGTAGACTAATGTCGGAACTCTAATAATGATCGATGATGCTGCTCAGAAGTATATGTTATCGGTCCTTGTAGTCTTTACGGTTGCAACAATGACTCAATCGATGTTAGTTCAATACATAAAAGGGAAAATGAAGTGTCCTTTAAAACCCAACTCATCACACAAACATCAATAAAGTCACCATCTACACCTAAAGACGAGACGAGCCGTTAACTTGACCTTCTGAAGAGTGTCGTCAATTGTCATTACAGTTTTGAGTGACTTTTAAATATTGGTCTACGATGGGCCATCTATGAAGGTGGTCCAATGTAGAATTTGCCTTCATGATAATTATTGCAATTTTTGGTTTTTCTTATGCAAAACTTTGAAAACAGATTAAAATAAAAAATAAAAAAACTATATTACTTTTGTAATTAAAAGTGAAAATAGAAACCAAAACGGATCTCGAATCCTTGATTAAACACGGAAGAAGCAACAATGAAAAAGACATGAAATAGTTGCTCGATGTAAAAGGAATGCTTCATTGACATAAGAGGACCCGGATACCATGAGTTGAGAAATTTGGAATATGCCGCAGCCATGCATCTTGGGACGTTTGATCAATATGATCGGACTCACTTTTCAACTTGATAAATTGGATTCAAAAATAGTTGTCACATGATCTTTTGATTAGACAGCCCAAGATACATGAATGCAAAAAATTTGGGATTTTTCAAATACGGGATCCAAAACCTTTTTACTGTATTACCACAAGTACTGTAACCTAGTCTAAAGACATGTCAAGTTTTCTTATAACTACCTAAATAATTCAAGCATTAATTTTATGCAGTGTTATTTCTATGTTTCCCTATATAGAACATTGTTTCAGTATTTGCATGAAGGTATTCAGATAAAGGTGCAAGTTTTCATTTCCTTACCGAAGTATGAAATATCGTAACAAGAGAGTTCTTCTGTAGATTTGTCTTGATTCCAGGATATAACAAGGCATTAAGAAGAATTTTTCCTACCTGCCATCAGTAAAGGTACAGCAGTACATAAGAACTACGAACGAAATAGTATAAACTAGAAATTAAGGTCAATTCCCTGAAGAGATACCAGTACATAAGAACTACGAACGAAATCGTAAAAACTATAAATCGAACAAACCTCATTTCGAACAACAATTGTAGGTTTGGACTCTTTGGTAGCCTTGGCGACCCCCTCTTTGCATTTAATGGACAGCTGGCCCATTCCTCTATCTTTCCATACATCTTTATCTGTTGGGTCACTTGACTGAACATACCAAGGGATGCAAATCAAGTTGAGCTGAACAAGAGCAGAAAAATAAAAATGCTGCCCTAAAAATTAAGAAACACACCTTCACATAAAGCTTGCACTTCACTTCATGTACAACTACTACACCTTTCTCTTCTGATTTCTTCACTGATGGGCTGCTGGGCTGCTCCACTTCATTTTCTGAGACCAAACCAAAAATATTTTTGCACCAGTGTCATTATGCAGAATATTTGGCAATGTATTAGACATGGCAAGCAAGGTTATAGGAAAACACTACAAGAAAGCTACATAATAGAATCTCTTTTCTTCAAATCTGAAATAATCACAATATGTAAAACTCAGCAATCAACTTGGCATAAAAAAGGGCAATGAGGTGCTATAAAGCAACAATCAACTTGGAATGACAGACAAAATAATTAGTCAAGGAATAGTTTGTAGGGAGAATAGAAATTTAAAGAAACACGGTATATTCATGTTTTGGTCACCACTCAAAACCATTCTTTTCCCCAAATATTAATCTTATGACAAAATTGTCCCGTTTTGGTAAAGTTAAATAAAAACTAGTCTAAGGTGAAGACTAGTGCTTCTTAACAACAAACCTACTCCAATAGCCTCCTAATAAAAAAATTAAAAATTAAAAACAAAATGGGGGAAAGAAAGAAAGAACATGCATTCGGGTCTCTAAGTGCTTCAAGAACTAGTTAACAGATAATGTTGGAAAGACGTGTTTTTGTTTGCCCAGTCGATAGGGATGAATAACTGTACTCTAGGGGTTTATTAATTTAACATACTTTTATCCTGTTTCCACCACGATTAACATGCACGGGGGAGATTCTATGTTTATCTACTCCACAGATTAAAAATTATGCTCTTTCCAGCAAATGGTAACTTTCATCAAAAGCACATAATATACAAATGAACAAAGGTTAGTATATATCCCTACAACAGCATGGTATCTATAGCCTGGCAACATTTATCAACACAGCCTACCAACAAGAAGAAGAAGAAACCTTCAAGCATAATCATTTAAAAAATAACAAGGTCATCATTGAATGATAAATGAATTATTTCTGACAAACCTCAAGCATCAGAAAAGGAACAACAAAATTAAAATTAAATATACCATACAGAGACGGATGGGTTAATTTGTATATGCAATGAAGTAATTGCTGAATGCTGATAATGACAGGCTAATGGGAAGAAAAAGAGGAAAAAGCATTGAGTCCTCACCAGCATCCACATCATCTGAAGCATTGTGATTGGAGGGAGTGTGATTGTTGGGAGCTGAATTTTGATTTCCTAAAACCAAAATACAAAATTTAGCAGCCAATCATAAAAGCGACATTGCTTCATGCCTAAGTTCAAGGTATAACACTGAATTGGATAAAATAAATAGCAGAATAGATTAGATAATTAAGTGTGTAATTTTAAATTTGCCATCCTTCATTGCTAATTATCAAATGTCTATTATTTTACAAATTTGTATCTGCATGCAATATGAAGTTCTAGTCATGACATGAAGGCATCTGTATATGACACATGACACACCATAATAAAAGCATATTCTTCACAAAGCTCAAATTTATTATTAGATTCCAAAGCCAGCTTAACATAGCTTCCACATAAATCTCAACTATCTAAGATGAGGTATCTGCCATCTAAACTTCAACCAAAAAAATTCCACCAAAAGATCAACACTTTCAGCACTTCATGTCGTAAGGTAAACATTTACAGACTTACTTTACCTGTTGAATGGTTTGCATTCGAACAGGAAAAGTAGCCAGTCTAGTGCAGCCACAAAAATGACCCATTCTAGAGTTAGTTCAACATGTCAGAAGAAAACATATTAGGTGTATTTGTAACAAGTCAGAGACCTACCAAATGCATACACGTTTTGATTGTTTGAAAATAGTCCAGGGTTCCATGAACTAGCAAAATTTGTAACAGTACTAACAGTAGTGGATCCAGTTTTTTCTCCAAAAAAACTATTTTCTTTGTTGGCTACTTCAGGCGAAAACTTTTTCACACCAAAAGAAGCACCAGCATCAGGAGCCGAATTTTGTGCCTTGGTGGCATTTGCTTTGAGCCAGTTGACAACATCACTAAATTTTTCCTGAAACAATAAAATATACATGATAAATTTTTTCAACACTGCAGATGCATGATTTACACCATTATTATTAAGCATGCTCAGTAACATGATTCTTAAGAAAAAACGGACGTGCATGCTAATACTAGCTAAAAGCATTCTAGATGCAAGAAGCCAAGGGAAAGGAGTAGTGTATAACAAGCAAAAACACTCTAGTATAGCTTAGCTGTGATCCCCATTGCATTGAATAAAAAGGAACAGGTTAAAGTGTTTATGTTACAAACAGAAAACACTTATACTTGTCCTTGTAGAAATAAACAGACTCCGATTCTAGGTAAAACATACAGACATGTTATTATAATAACCATGAATGGTTAATTTTCAAGTAGAAAGCTGGTGTTTTAACATATGTAGGTGTGTCTGGTAATAGTATGCATACATCTGTTAATTTCATTGCAGCATACACAGCCACATAAACAGCTATTCAACTAGATATCGGACCAGTTTCCTGCAAAATGGCACCTTCAATAACATATTACTTGGGTATATATAGTGGCACCAAGTAAATTAGAAGTACAAGTATAAGCGGCTTTAGCGCATTAACCCATGTGAAGAATTACCATAATGCTTGTAGCATGATCTAAGTAATCTCTGACACCATCTTCCCAAAGCTCATCAGGATGATTCTTTAATTGTGTTTGAACCCAACTGTGAGAAAGACATGCACCATTTATCATTAACCGAATAAAAATAAATAACAATGCATTCATAATCATACAAATGCAAATTCCTTTAACTGGATTTTAACATATCAAGACATCATGATGTATGACGATTGAAAACCACTAACAAATAAGCTAAACCCAGGAATAGAACAAGGAATCATATCTTACTATCAATACCAAACCTTTTTCTCATTGACAGGAAAATTAAAATGCAGAAAACAAGAAAAAGCAAAATTTGTTGACGTTAAATAAAAGATGAACCTTGCAAACTGGGTATTTAAAGCTCTCACATGCTGCTGGGATGACTCTGCACGTTTCATATCCAATTGGGGTGTCGACACCATCAGTTGTTGAGATGGTTCAGCCCTATGGACATCAAAGAGAGATCCTTCCATTATTCTTTTATTCTTAAACTGCATCATGTTAAAAATTGGAGGTACAATAAGCTTCCACCTAAATATAATACTTATAAAGCTAAAGACAACTTAAGGTTACACAAAATTATCGACATTAACCATTAAGAGCTGCTTTAGGTGACTTCATTAATTTCTGAATAAGAATGACTACTACTTCTCATCCAAAATAAAATCAAAACTTTAATACAGAAAGAATCTCAAATACCATCCTCTTGCATTGCAAATCCTCAACCTTTAGAAAACATGTTTCACTCACCAAAAGACATAAACACTAAAAAATCGAAAGGCGTGTTTCACTCCCAAAAACTTTTGTTCTTCAATATACTGCCAATAACTACTCAACTATTTTTTTGGTTTTAACCCTCCGGTTAGGGCCCTAGTAGTTCGGTGTTCGGAAGATTGACAAAAAATTGTTCCAATCAAGATACGAACTCGGGTTCTCCTGAACAATTTGTCTTTAACTAAAGGTCATTAACCATTTGAGCTTAATCACTTGGTTAATTCAATAGCTACTCAACTACAAACAAGGAGACTTTTTACAAAGCAAATTACAAGCATCTACTGAACTCTATTTTTTAAGGGCATTCAATAATGCTACATAAATTTACAGAGTACCAAAAAAAAAATTATCATCGTTGAGAACATGCTGGAATATTCTCTCATCAAGAAAAATAAGGGAGAAAATAAAAACGAAGCAAAGAGTACCGAAATAAAAATGAATAAAAATTCGAATTAAGCTGAAGCTCAAAACGACGAAGGAAATTGTGTTAACAATACTTACGGGCGTTTCGTTAGTATCAGTATGATTGGGTTCGGAAACAGCCAAACGCTTTGAACCTCTCATCATCGATTTATGGAAAAAAAATAGGGTTTTGAATTTGTGGCAATTACTAGATTCGCAGAGGCAGAAGCTGCCACTCGATAATCTGAAGAAAACTGTAAAAAAATTGAACGTAAAAGGCCTCTTTTTCTGAAAAACGAGAATAAAGGGCACTTTACAAATATCATTAAAATATATAAATATAACAGGCGTAAGTATTTTGGAATAATTAGATCCGTTGGATCGGGTGGGGAATATACTTTCAATTGGGACCGTTCGATGAAGTCACGATTAGGGTTACCTGCGCACTGGATACTTCACATGGAGTCATGGAGAACGTGCTTTCTGATTATATGTCCATGCTAATGAAATGAGGGCCCCATGTACTGTCTAAGCCCAATATGTAATTTATAGTCAGAGGAAGTGATACTTACACCCCCGCCATTATGCTGATCACGACCTCCTCCCTTTTATATTTTTCTAAGTTTGACTTGTTAAATACTAGGTCAAGTTCGTGTTTTTTTTTTATTATTATAAAGATCAAGTTCACTTCTTAAATCAAATATACAAACTCAAATTTAATCCCTGTCTATACATATATACTCAATTAAGTATTTTTAAAGAGTCAAACTCAAATTCAAGTTTCTAATTTTTAAATATATATGATAAACTAGTACTAATTATAGAATACAAGTCTTGCAACTCCAAACATAGCAAGAGTCTAACATAATATGTTTCATGATTTCATCAACATATATATTTATTTTATTTCAATTGAATCATAAAATACAACAATTACTACTATCCATTGAAGAACAAAGTTGACATCAAATTTGTTTCTAAAAAAAATAAACAAATCTAAATGTAAATACTTCATCTAATATCAAACTCAGCTGAAGAGTGGTGTAGCATGCATGCGAGTCAAGTAGAGAAGTTCCACAACGAAACTTGAGTGTCATACATATCAACATTATCATTACCACCATAATAATCTGTCATAGAAGGAGGAGGAGAACGTAATGGCTCATTCGCAATACTCAAAATCAAATCATTCATTTCTTCATCATATTCTGACGTCACCACCGGAACCACTTGTTCTTCCCCAACACTCTGCTGTTCACATTGGCTGTCTTCAACCGCAAACAACTGAGCAGCTTCCATCGCCGCTCTTCTTATCTCCACCGCGTCAGTAGTTTCCGGCAACCTCAACCGCCATGCTGAGTCAGCAAAATTAAGACAAGCTGATTGCCCACGAAGAGTGAGTGCAGCAACATCATGTGCACGTGCAGCCATTTCAGGTGTTGGATATGTTCCAAGCCAAATCCTTGATTTGTTATTATTAGGAACACGCATCTCACAAACCCATTTGTTATTGTCCCTTGCTCTTACTCCTCTGTAAACAGGATGTCTTGTCTCCTTGAACACTTTTCTCCCTGCTCGTTTCTTTGGTCGTGTTGATGCTAATATCACTTCTTCATTACTAGTTGTTCGGTTTGTAGAATAACTTGTTGTTTCGGAAGTAGAGGAAGAAGAAGAAGAAGACGATGATATATTTAAGTGTTGTTGAGTGGCATAGTTCAGTGATGACATGAAAATATCATCCATTTAAAAAAATTATAAGTTGGTTACTTAATTGAGGAAGTGAAGTGAAGTGAGTGTGGGTTTTTGGAGTTGGTAATCTTATATAAGTTATTGAGGTGGGGTGTAGGATGAACCACGTATCTGACGCGTACACGCGGCAACAGCAGGAAGATATTTAATTGGGCGCAAGGTGTAGAGGAAGCCCACGAACCACGCTTTAGCTCCCGCTAAGTAAACTATACTCCTACTAGAAGTGTTGTTCATAAAAAGAAGAAAAAACAAAAAAAACAAAAAAACTAGAATCGTCATTAGGATCAAATAGGATACTATAGGCCGTACGTGGAGGCCTATAATCTATTTATGGTCACGTTTAGTTGTAAAAATGTTATTCTATTTTTAAAATCTATTTATTTAAATAAATAGTTTAGATTTATATTTATAAAAAAATTTATAAATTTTAACGGATCTTCTTATATATATTTTATTATTTATTAACGTTACTTATTATTATTATTAGTTGATAATATTATTTTTTATTTTTGAGTCTATCAATTAAACAATCGTCTGGTAGTCGTTTCATATTCTCTTCGTTCTTTTTTTTTCATGTTTTTTTAAGTTGAATCGTTCATATTATTATATAATTATTATATTGCATAAAATTTTAATATTTATTACTTCAAAATCATTTTTTTCTTTTATCTCTGTATTCGTTTAGTAAAGCTATCCTTTGTAAAATCTCTTAAAAAAATTCTATAAACTTCATTGCAGTTGTTCTAATTTTAGGTTTTATATATAAAAATAAATCTTAAATAAAATAGTATGTGCGAATTTGTATTAAAAAAATGCTTAAAATAGGTGCAGTCCTTTTAGAAGTGTTTCAAAAGTGATAATAATATTAATTATATTATTATTGAATATGTTTGAGTTTGTTTGAGAGAATTTGTTTGAAAGATAATAATGGGTGTGTTTGTTTCAGGAAAAAAAAAATCTATTGTTTGAAACTAAAATTCATTTTATAGGGTTTAAAGGGTTTCTTTCAATTTTTTTTTAAAATTATTTTGTTAGAGCATCAAGTGGAGAGCATCGTGTAGTATGAGTAGATCGTCGTATAAATTGATATGAATAGAGCATAACTTGATATGTGAATAGTGACTAATTATGATTTCATTTCAGCTTTTTTTGTTTTCGTTCCAGTACAGACTTGTTAGTTAATATTCTATTAGTTTCCCTTTTATATAAAGACCTAGTTTAGCTTATTTAAAAAAAAAATGTAAAATACAACATTTAAATATTTTAATGTAAATACGGCTTTTAAATATGTTAAAAGGTCAGATTAGACCGGAAAAATAAAATTTGTAGGTTATACTTAGGCCTAAAAAATTAATTGTATGTCATACTCATGCCTTTCAAAGTCTGACATGACCTTGCCTATTCTCACCCCTAGTAATCAATAATATATTTTCATCTTTTGAAAAATGTTACTTTAAAAAAAATGTCACAAAAGCAATGTTATTTTCTATTTTATGATGTAAAATTAATTATGTATATTATTTTTTTCAACTAGTACATTTTTTTCACTTTAAACTTATGTTAGTGAGAAACACACTAATTGGTAATAAGAGTAATTTTATAAAATTAATGGACTTTTTATTTGTGGAAAGAGTTTCTATTTTTATTTTTTAAAGACTTTTGAAGTTAACAATTGCTTATAATTTTATAAATAATTAAAAATTCAAAAATATGCTTTCATTATTTATGAAAATGCATTCTTATTAATTATAGATTTATCTTAATTCTACGACAATATCTCACTTCAAGAGTTTCTTATCCAAAAAAAATAAACACAAATTTTACAAAATAAAATCACAAAATATTTCCACAAAGTAAATAAAATTGAATATTCTCCCTTTTATTTATTGTCATTTCTTAATACACGATAATTCTTAGAAATAATAGTTATATATCAGCATTATATCGTGATTTACTTGTCTTTTTGCAGTCATAAAAATTAATATATAAAAGTTTAGTATCAATTAGAGTGTACAAAGGACATGTTAGGTCGAATTTGGTGTGTCTTTTATATGGATCTAATATTTGATCCGGTCAATTTTTAGGCCATAACATGTCCCTTAACCTAGTCAAACAAGATTAGTTACGGTTTAAAAAAGACAGGACAAAATTAGATGAGACGGAGTTGGTCCAAAGATGAATAGCCAACTAATAGTTCTTGAATTTTTTTTCAGAAAAAAAAAAAAATTAAATAACTCATATTAAACCATATAAGTTACCACTTGTCAATTCATTCAAAACTAGTAGCTCATAATATTGTCAAACAAAATACAAACCATTTAATCAAAACAAGTAACTTACTACCTCATACACACACTAATTTTCCGATCCTTTTTTTTACCTTATCCTTGTCCTGTCTTTTTTAATTTTATCTTTGTATTTTTTTGGATCGGGTCAGACTCAACCCGTTGCTTATGGGCCAGGTCGGGTTCGTGGGACGAACCAGGTCTTGTACAACCCTAGTATCAATATCAATGTTTGGTAATTTTGTATGTAATTGCATTTAAGTACTATTTTAAAAGGATATATACTAAGGTTGTTAATTGTGCGGATCAAATTTGAAGTTTATGTTCTAAAGTTAAAATGCAATGAAAAGTCTACACCATTAGGCGTGGCAAACCTGGTGGACAACAAGCCAATGTAAAAATGTGAATCTCATGGGCGTATACTTGACCACGTTAACTTAGGGATACCCTACAACACTATAACGTGTAATGAAGTCTTTACAACTAAATAGACCTTATCTTATTGGGTCAAAAATAAATTTTATCACAAAAAGATAAAATAAAATATAAAATGAGAGAGAAGTATTCTCACAACTATTATATAAAATGGAGACATATTATGAAGATATGTAGAGAATTTCATACCTAAAATTCAAAACCGTGATCGTCACTTATTCATCCTTTTCATTTTTCCGCCCATTTCATCATCCTCCAAATTTTATTCTTGTAATACTAATGGTCGTAATATTTACTCTTGTGTTACTTTCTATTTCCATTGACAAGCTCATTAAGAGCTAAACACTTTATAGTTAACATCAATGACATTTTTAGGAATGTTTATGATTAAATATGGTTATGGCATGTTGGGTATTTATTTGATCAAACTATTGTATAGTTATCTTTAAAGTTATATGGTGAAAGCGAAAATATTATTACTTCGAAAATATTTGTTAATTAGAAGTGCTCAAACGTGAACACTATGCACCACCATGCCACGCCTCTTCGGCAAGCTCCTATTCGGTCACACAACTCAGCTACGCCTTCTCGACACGAACGGTAAAATTTGTCACATCAATATATAAATTATATATGTCTTCCTTGCAACAAGAACAACACTTGTTGACCCTTCACAAAGCACCTATGCCACGATGGCCATATCAAGTTGGCACACATCCTTATGTTGTATAACAATTTTAATAAACTCATATATAGTTGAAAATTGAAACATGTTTAAAAACAATAATCATTTTTTATACTTAGAGCAAAATTGCATATTTCAATTAATATTGTAGGTTAATTCGCTAATCCCATTTTTTTCAAATCAACCGAGATCTGAATTCTGATCAGAACATAAATTTTGATATTTTATTTAAAATCATTTCATAAAAAATAACACCATTTAATTTTATAACTATTGATGAGGACCACGTCGCCTAAAAAATATTAAACGTTAACTAATACTAGTAATAATAAATTCATGAATTTTTAAATCTTATTTTGTTGACATTTTTTATAAATATATTTAATTTAACTTTTTATAAGAGATAATTAAATTAATATTAAATACATAAATATTTATTGACTCAATTATCTTTTATAAAAATAAACAAAATAATATTTATATAACTATTATAATTTTATAAATGATATTAAACAAATTTAATTAAATAAAAATTCAGTTAACTATTAATTTAAATATCAACGATTTATATTGACATTTGAAATTAGTCCAAAAGAAACTAATGAGAGCAGCAACTATTTCGGGACAATATACTATACTCTGGAGGGAGTACAATACAGGATAATATCGACAAAGGTTGATTTTGGTGTTTCTGTCATTATCACTTATTATTGGATGTTTGCTACTACCCATCCTGGCGGACCAGACAAATGCTATTAATGGAAAACATGAAAGGAATGATTTTAAAACGTGTTTTTATCTTCATTAAATGGAATGGATAAATAAAACGAATATTCATTGTTTGTCGAACAGCACAACTCTAATGTTCGAATGTTCTTCTTTATTTTTTATTTTTTTTTGTGTTGTGAAAATTTAGTCAATTAAGATTCAACTTCCCTAATGCATTTATTATCGCAATAATTGGATAAATGTAATTAACTATTTTTTTAACTAAACAAAACTTAGATGGGTTTTATTATTAGATACTTTTAATAATTAATAAGTTAATTAATTATTATTTTTATCAAATTCATTTTTTTTTAAATGTATTAAAACTTAATTTTTTCCTGTCTTAATATATTAAAAAATAAATAATATTACGATGAAAACCAATAACTAAAGACAAAAAAAGTCATATATATATCATTTTTTAATTGTTGTAACTATTTCAATCTATTATCTATGATTAATTTTTTAAAATTAAAATTTTAGCCTTCAAAATCTATAGGAAACTTTTTTTTTTAATCTTGTGTACGAAACTCCTTGGGTCGCGGCTCAAAATAATGCAGTGATGTAATGATGACAGTATTACACGAGAGAGAATGTAGTAATTTGGTTGCAAAAACGAACGGTGGAAAAAAGGTAAATGTCGTGGACGAAGAACAACCAAGAAGAGATTTGGGACAAAATATAGGTGCGTCGACAATATTACGAAATATAGGCACGTCGATAAAATTACGAAATGTAGGCGCGTCGATAAAATTACGAAGTGTAGGCGCGTCGATAAAATTACGAAGTGCAGGCGCGTTGATAAAATTACGAAGCGCAGGCGCGTCGATAAAATTAAGATAACACGTGAATTTTTACCACTTTATTGCATTATGTCAATTTCCAAACACGACTATTTAGTTTTTTTTTTCTTTTGAAAATACACTAATTATTGCAATTTGCAATGTGTCATAAATTATACCTTTCTCTATCTTTTAAATAGCTTTTAATTTTTAAATTAATGATGCTTTAAATTGTTTTAAATTTGTTTCCACCGAGATTCATCTCCCAATATTACTCTTTTTAAGGTAATTAATATGGATTATTTAAAAAAAGTAATTAATATGGTATTAGTTTCCAATAATATTTTTCCACCTCATCCTTCTACTTTTCTAATGCTATTTTTTTTAACAGTTTATCCGGAATAAAAAAATTCACCATAAAAG
Source organism: Cicer arietinum (assembly GCF_000331145.2). Classification (NCBI taxonomy): domain Eukaryota; kingdom Viridiplantae; phylum Streptophyta; class Magnoliopsida; order Fabales; family Fabaceae; genus Cicer; species Cicer arietinum. Next base: position 1,949,227 of record NC_021167.2, on the reverse strand, counting down.
AAAAAATAGTACATCGAAATCATATCAACATAAAAGTAAAGCCTGAAGATTAAAAACTACATGTCTATTTTCTATTCTCTTTTTTTATTTTTTTTATTTTTTTTATTTTTTTTCTTTTGGATTAACTTTGTATTTATTTTGTGTTTGATGACTATAATTTGCAGATTGTTACTTTTCTATAAATGAATACTTTTATGTTTATGTTGCTTTCTTTGTAAGTTTTGATGGTGTATTGTTTTTTATTTTATTTAGATTCATATGATATACTAACAATGCTGAAAATAGTCCTTCATAAAGATAAACATTCATTTTTAATTTTGTATATGTTGATAATTTTTAAGTTTCTCTCAAAGTTGTTATTCTTTATGGTTTTTATAGTATTTTCTGCAAGAATAATATTAAGAAATTTTATAATGTTCCTATCTATTATAATACATATTTTCATACATTTTAATATATAACATTCTTAATGATAATGTTTGTCTTTATGAATAAGGACATGATTCAATTTTAAATTATGATGCATTTAGTAACCTGAGGATTTCAATTTTAAGTTGAGTTAATTTATTTTGCCTTACATACAAAAATTTAAATTCCATGCTTAACTATGTTCTATATATGATGTTTCACATCAATCCCTCTTACGAATAATTGTAGTGTTTACGAAAGTTTTACACAACTTGGTGCCTAATAGTAATAATATTGGTTTTGTAGTCATGTGTAATTAATACTTAATACCAACAAATAAAGGAATAGTTTTGGGCAACTTTACTTTTATTTAATAATGGAGGGAGTGTCTTTTTTCTTTCTCATCCTAATTAACGAATCAAAATTAATAATTGAATGAGTTTTTGTCTATTTATCTCATCGAGTGATTATAAGAGAGGGAGATAAATAATTTATTTTTCCATTACTTTTTATTAATTAAAAAGATAAATTAATTAGAGGTACTTTTGCAAAAACAAAAATTTATACTTATTTTATACAACAATACACACGGTTTTTCCGTAAATAACAATTAATTTACCTACGGATTACAATCCGTGGCTAATTTTCCGTAAATATACAAATGTTTTTTTATAGTGGTATATTTATTTGAAAAAATTGTATAATTTAACTCTATGTGCAAGTAATGAATAAACCACAATTTTATTTTTTAAATGCGTACGGTACTATCAAATTGATTATTGACTCAACTAAAATTTTAAATTAGTGTCTGATTTATCCAATCATCTGTCAATTTGAAAACAAATTTATCTATCAACGAAGATAAATTGTCTTTATAAAATAACTTGGACTACTACTAGAGTATATTCTGGAAGAACTTAGCAAACATTAAAATGTAGTACAACATTGGAGCTGTTCACTGCATTTAAGACTGAATAACAGATGAAGCAAGATGGGTTAATAACTTAATATTGTTAGGAATCTTTTTGTGTTGCACAATAAATAAAAAAATTAAATGATACGTAGTCTATCAATAATGATAGAAGAAATAAGTGAAGAATATGAGAAAAACATTGGAAGAAGAAGATGAAGTAATTGAGGGAGAAAAATATAATAAGTTTAGGATTAGGGATTAAAACGAATAATACAATAAGTTGTATAAAATGAAAAAAATGTTTTAAATTTTGTATTTTTTTTGAATTTTTTAAATATTACTATCATTTTGGTTTTTTGACTATCTAACTACACATGTGGCAGGGTGACAACAATATATCATATGTCACGTACTCTTACTCACCATAAAATTTACAAAGTTAATAATCAAATTAACGTTAAAGACTAAATTGATAAGTATTTGGATGAGTCACGTAGAAATTTAATTTCTTAACCAAATCAAGGACCAAAGAAACAATATTATTTACATTCAAAAAAACCAAAATAGTGATTTACCCTATAAATCATTAAGGCTAAATGTCAATTTAATAGTAACATTTTAGTGCTACATTTGATTAAATTCGGTTATCCATAATTGAAATTTGTATAATTTTATTCAACGAAGAAAAATAATTTATATAATTTAAAAAAGAGATTTATATATATATATATATATATCCCTCTTTTAATTCTTTTTTCTTAATTGCCCTACTCTAAAACTTATTCCTCTAAATACCTACTTATTTTTTTTTCAGTAGGAAGTCGTTCCCTAGGGAAACGACCACCTGAAGAGATAAATTCTTAACCTCAATAGAAGGTCGTTTCCTGGGGAAGCGACCTCTAACTGAGAACTTTTTTTTTGTTATATTTTAAAATTAGTTTATTATTAGAATTATTAATTTAATTATTTAAAAAAAATACTAATAATAAATTAAAATAAAATACATTAATAAATTATAAATAAATTTTATATTTTAATTATTATTATTATAATAAATAATTATTATTCTTATAATTAAAATTATTAAATAAAAATAATTATATTATATTATAAATTT
>NC_021167.2:1926824-1946615 GCF_000331145.2 Cicer arietinum | reverse complement strand
CTAAAAAAATAAATTATATATTGGACCGAATAAAATCTGTAATTGTTGTTTCTTACTCGGCCATGAGACAAATTTTTGTACTCTTAACAAACTATTTTAAAATAATCAAATACCCTTTTACTTTTTAGTAAAAAATATTTTATCTTTCCTATCTTTAATCTCCCTCTTATCTTTGACTTTGACTGATTCTCTCATTTATTAGTTTCTCTCTTATTTATCTATATTTTTTTATAGATATTTTCTATAATATATTTGAAAATTAGTATTTCTTAATATGATCAAATTAAATTATCTATAAATGAAATTTATTTATATTTTAAATTTAACACATCCAAATTTTAAATTTAATTTTTTAAATCTATTTTAAAATGATATTTTTATTATAATTTGAATTAAAATGAAAATTTAATTTTTAATTATAAAAATAATTTATTTAACTACTGATATTTAAATTGAATAAATAAATATTTTAAAACTCTTAATTTAATCAACTTAAATATATACTGTATACGCTGTAGTAATATCTACGTTGATAAATTATAAAAAATTATTCATCAAAATATTCTTGCGACTAATACACTGATTTTTTTAATAATACCTCATTTTTATATATATAGTCATAAACTTTAAACATAATATTGTATAAAATTTTACATTATTTTATTTATGATGTTTAAATACAATAAATATGGTACATTATACAAATTTTGTCATGTATTATTCTATTTAGTACTATTTAATAATTGCACGTCAAATCAAATAGACTCATATATCACAATTTTAACCTATAATTTACTGACCAATAATGATATCTAGTTTTTACTTTTCTTTCTAAATTAACCTTGGAATAAATAATTTACTTTTTTGTTGTCGTTTTTTTAGTAAGAATAAATAATTTACTTACAAAAGTGTCTATCATCATAGTATAAAGCCACAAAAGACAATGGTTTCAAATCATTAAGTCAAAAATTTATCTGCAAGTCAATAATTGTTTTAAATAGTGCAAGTCAATAATCAGTGCCAACGACAAACGGCACGGAACAACAATCGACAGCAATTCATAGAATGTACACAAAAATTATTTGTATATTTTCTGAAAATGATTTCTATTTTAATTTTTTAAAATTTGTATTAATTTTAGTATTACATATATTTTAAGTCTATATAAAATTTTTACATTTTAATTTTAATATATAAAATAAAAATACAATATTTTGTTCTTACAAAATGATTATACATGTACTTTTAGTCTTAACTATTAAGTTGACATATTTTTTAATGAATTTTTTTAATTATATATACAATAATATAAAAAGTTTTTTACAAAAAATTAATTTATGATTCGATTTATAAGTTTATATTTTTGTAGTTTTTATCTTGAGTTTTTTATATTTAAAATATTCACTTTTAATTCATCACAACTTAAAAAATTCTAAAATTTTGTGATTTTTTGTAATAATGATGGAAACATACTTACAAAAAATCCTTTTATTTTTGTTAAATTGAAAGATAATCAAACATGTTTCATTTCAGTATCGATTAAAATTATTTGCTAAATAATTTTGTAGGGACTAAAAGTTACTTTTTTTTAATAAGAACTGAAATTGAAATATTGAAATTTTATAATGACTAAAAAATATTTAACCGTTAATTTTATTAGTTATTAATGAGAATTATCAAAATTAACATCTTATATACTTTTATTTAATACTATTTATTTTTATGAGTTTAAATAACATATTAAATAGTTTTAAATTTATGTAATAATTTACATTCATGATCGTTATGATATAAATTTTTAAACTAAATAAAAAAATAGAAAAAAAATATAAAATTAAAATAAATAAAGATGATTGAGAGAAATTGAGAGAGGTTTGATTCACACCCATTTTGCTTAAATATAATTTATTTTAAAAATATATAATTCAAATATAAAATATAACGTATTGTCTTGTCAATTTTAAATTTCCTTTTTGTTATAAAACTTGATCAAGCTTTTAAGATTTATTTATAAAATAAATTTTAAAATAGAAGACTGTTTAATATAAATTTTACGAAGAAAGAGGTAAAATAGTTAAAAAAATATTAACATATATGTATGTATAATTATATTATAGGCCGATTTGTTAATTAACATCTACTCTAATTTTTTTTAATATAAATTAATAATTTATAACTACAAATTTGTCAAAACACTTTAAAGATAAAATTAAAAATTATCTTTTAATTAATTAATTTAGTGGTTAATTAGACTCACACATCTTATGTGTAGAAAAAAAAACAAAAAATCTAAGATTTAAATTCAAATTTTTTTACAATAACAAATTAAATCAAATTATATATATATATATATATATATATATATATATATAAAATCTATACCTAAAACTTTATTAAACAAGACAAATGCTAATAATTGTTTTGAAGAAATATGTTAATAAATCAAATATAGAAATATTGACATGAAAATAGTGAATTTTATCTTACGAAATTTGAAAATGATTTTAATTAATTCAAAAGTTTTGTTTTTGATTTTCTAGCATGTACCTTCATGATCAGGGACTTGTTAACAACAGCCAACAAACAACGATGTCCACATAGTTAACTCCAATCAACTTGCTGTGTTGAAGCCAAAAATATCTAGTCTAGAGACAAATATCAACATTTCAAAAATCAGATTTTAATCAAAAAAGGGTAGTAATTACATAACTACTTTTACAAAATTAAACATATTGTCGAATTGAAAATTATGTACCAGAGTTGAATCTGAGTGCAAATATGTCCACATATGTCAGCCCAGCCATCACTATCAAAATCTCCTCTAGAAGACAGTAAAGGCCCATTGGCATTTTCCTATGCTCTAGTCTAGACCAAATCATGATAAGATTTTGATGACACCGCAGGAACTTGTTCCTGAAAATCTCCATTCATCTGACCTTAAGATGTTTGTCCGTATATTAAAAAAATTAATAATCGTATAAAAAAATTATTTTATTAAATTATATATCTTAATTATTGATGTATTTTTTAATATAATTAATATAAAATATAATAATATTTTAAAATTATTTATATAACAATTAAATAATATTATAGAGAAAATAATTAAATTTATATTTAAAGTTATAAAAAAAAATTATTTTTATTTTTATTTATTAAAGTGGGGTAATCTTATTATTGTTGCTAGCATCTTCCATCATAACCGCTTGAGTATCTATCAATAGTAAAACTCTGATGGCGTTGGTTGTATTGTCCTTCTCTGCACAAGTACAATATCAGAGTAAATTTGTTATCTTTTTTAAATCTCTTAAACTCTCAAATATTTTAAATGATCTTACGATTATAATTCATATAATAACATTAATAAAAAGTAGATAATATGCAATATTAAACCTATTAAAATATTTTATATAATAATAATAATAATAATAATAATAATAATAATAATAATAATAATAATAATAATAATAATAACTACCAAGGTTTCATGTGAAAAAACATAGACTTTAGCTGTTATTACCAATAAGAAAGTTTATCTCATTGTAAAAAAATAATGAAACTCTCATATGTTCTTCCACGGTCGGTTTAATATTTATAGGTCTAAAATAAATTTTTAAAATAAATTATTTTAGAAATACGAACTGATAAAATAAAAATTAAAAGTTTTACAAAAATAAATAATTAATTTTTAAGCTACACATATATGCTAAAAAATGATTTAATATATGACAATATTTATGATTTTTAAAATTATAATAAATTTTTAAAATTATATATGACAATAAATTTATTTTGCTTTTCTCATTGAAAATTTCTTTTTTATTTTTTTAAGGTTTTAAACTCTTATCTTAGTGGCTTAATTTTGCCTTGAGCTAACCTTAATTACTCTCAATCAATATGATGTGCGTGCTCATATGACATATTATAATAATTGGATCTGTTATACATATGCTAATTAATTCAATCTCTAACTCGTATGTGTGGCAAATCATGTTGATCATCCTTTATAAAGGGAATTCAACAACTTCTTAAATGATTAGTCTTGACTTAGATAGGGAACACATTGGAGAACAAAAATAAATAAAATTAGTTTAATCATGTTAATAATAAATATATAGTAAATATTCATCACTAATATAAATTAAGTTATTCAAAAGTCCGAGTGAGGTATATATAAAATATCAACATGTTTCTTGCTAGTTTAATTAAGATTAAAACAAAAATAGTTAAATTATTAATTTAAGTATATTTTAATATCTTAAAAATGTCCGCTATGCGTGTAATTTGCTACGTATGATTACATCAGTGTTTTAGCAACCACGATTATATAAATGACTAAAATTGAAAGAATTTTAAATGATAAGGATGAAATTGAAAAAAATTAATTTACAAGAATTTAAATCAAGTTGTTCTATATTATTGGCACCAAAAACATTGTTAAAATACTAGTTTGTTTTAAAATAAAAATAAAAATAAGTTAAACAAATTAATGTATTTAATTTTAATTGAATAATTGTTTTTGAAATAATCACTCTTAATAATTAAACTATAATTTTGTTATAGGAAAACTAAATCAATGACCTTTTATCACTTCAATCACTTTAAAAAAACTCTCAAATCTACTTATCTTTGACGCACATTTAATAATAATATTAATTCTTAACAATAAAATTAGGTTCTTACCGGTCTACATAAGTCAAATCAAGATTCTACCTTCTTTTAATTTATAAAAAATAAAAAATTATGTACACCCTATCTCTTAATAATTACTATATCAAGCCGGTGAAGAATTTAACACCACCTATGTTCAATTAAAAAAAAATACTAATAAGTACCCCAAACACAACCCGTATTCAATAAATAAATAAAATATTAATAAATATTTTTAAAATACTTGTTAATAAATCCAAAATAAAAAATACTATTATTACAAAAAATTGTCCGTCTTAAAATGTTAAAAAGAAAATCTTGCTTATTTAAATATTTTGTTTTTATTTACTTTTTAATTTTCTTAATAAGTGAAAGAAAAAAACACCACATATTATATGGACCAAGGGAACTAGCAACAAAAAAAAAGGTAAAAAGAAAAACATAGAACTATATCATGATTGTCTTTATTAATAATTACACGTTTCATTAGAGCATTCAATTCCATATAGACAAACGATGAAACAAAGACAAACAACCTTTGAAGGCAGTACTGTCGTCCATTTCCTCTTCAACCACTTGAAAAAGTTAGTTGCAACCTCAACTTAATTGTGTCTCAATGAAATAAAAAAAACAAACCAACAATAAAGATATTTGAATCACCATGAATCCATATCCAACCTCCCAAATGGATCGATAGATTAATCTTCGACTCCCAACACCAAAGCCACATCTGATCCACACTCACATCCTGTTTAACAATAAAGAAATAAAGGTAGGGATCGATATAAAAATAAAACCTAAAGAAAGAGATAAGGTAACTAACTACTTCTTACACAAACAGAAACAGTCACAACATAAAACAAAGAAAACAACCACCAATGATTACACTCCACTCAACTTACCGTGAGAGTGACAGTGTTAATTTGTTTCCTCATTGGTGTTGAAGCCAAAAATATCTAAACACAACACAAATACCTAGTTTTAAACTTTCGAAAGTTTGGAAAAATACTATTTTGAAAGTTTCAAAGTTTCGAAGGTAGTCTTACTTTTGAATTTCGAAGGACAAAACAATTGCTAATAATTGTTTTGAAGAAATATGTTAATAAATCAAATATAGAAATATTGACATGAAAATAGTGAATTTTATCTTACGAAATTTGAAAATGATTTTAATTAATTCAAAAGTTTTGTTTTTGATTTTCTAGCATGTACCTTCATGATCAGGGACTTGTTAACAACAGCCAACAAACAACGATGTCCACATAGTTAACTCCAATCAACTTGCTGTGTTGAAGCCAAAAATATCTAGTCTAGAGACAAATATCAACATTTCAAAAATCAGATTTTAATCAAAAAAGGGTAGTAATTACATAACTACTTTTACAAAATTAAACATATTGTCGAATTGAAAATTATGTACCAGAGTTGAATCTGAGTGCAAATATGTCCACATATGTCAGCCCAGCCATCACTATCAAAATCTCCTCTAGAAGACAGTAAAGGCCCATTGGCATTTTCCTATGCTCTAGTCTAGACCAAATCATGATAAGATTTTGATGACACCGCAGGAACTTGTTCCTGAAAATCTCCATTCATCTGACCTTAAGATGTTTGTCCGTATATTAAAAAAATTAATAATCGTATAAAAAAATTATTTTATTAAATTATATATCTTAATTATTGATGTATTTTTTAATATAATTAATATAAAATATAATAATATTTTAAAATTATTTATATAACAATTAAATAATATTATAGAGAAAATAATTAAATTTATATTTAAAGTTATAAAAAAAATTATTTTTTATTTTTATTTATTAAAGTGGGGTAATCTTATTATTGTTGCTAGCATCTTCCATCATAACCGCTTGAGTATCTATCAATAGTAAAACTCTGATGGCGTTGGTTGTATTGTCCTTCTCTGCACAAGTACAATATCAGAGTAAATTTGTTATCTTTTTTAAATCTCTTAAACTCTCAAATATTTTAAATGATCTTACGATTATAATTCATATAATAACATTAATAAAAAGTAGATAATATGCAATATTAAACCTATTAAAATATTTTATATAATAATAATAATAATAATAATAATAATAATAATAATAATAATAATAATAATAATAATAATAACTACCAAGGTTTCATGTGAAAAAACATAGACTTTAGCTGTTATTACCAATAAGAAAGTTTATCTCATTGTAAAAAAATAATGAAACTCTCATATGTTCTTCCACGGTCGGTTTAATATTTATAGGTCTAAAATAAATTTTTAAAATAAATTATTTTAGAAATACGAACTGATAAAATAAAAATTAAAAGTTTTACAAAAATAAATAATTAATTTTTAAGCTACACATATATGCTAAAAAATGATTTAATATATGACAATATTTATGATTTTTAAAATTATAATAAATTTTTAAAATTATATATGACAATAAATTTATTTTGCTTTTCTCATTGAAAATTTCTTTTTTATTTTTTTAAGGTTTTAAACTCTTATCTTAGTGGCTTAATTTTGCCTTGAGCTAACCTTAATTACTCTCAATCAATATGATGTGCGTGCTCATATGACATATTATAATAATTGGATCTGTTATACATATGCTAATTAATTCAATCTCTAACTCGTATGTGTGGCAAATCATGTTGATCATCCTTTATAAAGGGAATTCAACAACTTCTTAAATGATTAGTCTTGACTTAGATAGGGAACACATTGGAGAACAAAAATAAATAAAATTAGTTTAATCATGTTAATAATAAATATATAGTAAATATTCATCACTAATATAAATTAAGTTATTCAAAAGTCCGAGTGAGGTATATATAAAATATCAACATGTTTCTTGCTAGTTTAATTAAGATTAAAACAAAAATAGTTAAATTATTAATTTAAGTATATTTTAATATCTTAAAAATGTCCGCTATGCGTGTAATTTGCTACGTATGATTACATCAGTGTTTTAGCAACCACGATTATATAAATGACTAAAATTGAAAGAATTTTAAATGATAAGGATGAAATTGAAAAAAATTAATTTACAAGAATTTAAATCAAGTTGTTCTATATTATTGGCACCAAAAACATTGTTAAAATACTAGTTTGTTTTAAAATAAAAATAAAAATAAGTTAAACAAATTAATGTATTTAATTTTAATTGAATAATTGTTTTTGAAATAATCACTCTTAATAATTAAACTATAATTTTGTTATAGGAAAACTAAATCAATGACCTTTTATCACTTCAATCACTTTAAAAAAACTCTCAAATCTACTTATCTTTGACGCACATTTAATAATAATATTAATTCTTAACAATAAAATTAGGTTCTTACCGGTCTACATAAGTCAAATCAAGATTCTACCTTCTTTTAATTTATAAAAAATAAAAAATTATGTACACCCTATCTCTTAATAATTACTATATCAAGCCGGTGAAGAATTTAACACCACCTATGTTCAATTAAAAAAAAATACTAATAAGTACCCCAAACACAACCCGTATTCAATAAATAAATAAAATATTAATAAATATTTTTAAAATACTTGTTAATAAATCCAAAATAAAAAATACTATTATTACAAAAAATTGTCCGTCTTAAAATGTTAAAAAGAAAATCTTGCTTATTTAAATATTTTGTTTTTATTTACTTTTTAATTTTCTTAATAAGTGAAAGAAAAAAACACCACATATTATATGGACCAAGGGAACTAGCAACAAAAAAAAAGGTAAAAAGAAAAACATAGAACTATATCATGATTGTCTTTATTAATAATTACACGTTTCATTAGAGCATTCAATTCCATATAGACAAACGATGAAACAAAGACAAACAACCTTTGAAGGCAGTACTGTCGTCCATTTCCTCTTCAACCACTTGAAAAAGTTAGTTGCAACCTCAACTTAATTGTGTCTCAATGAAATAAAAAAAACAAACCAACAATAAAGATATTTGAATCACCATGAATCCATATCCAACCTCCCAAATGGATCGATAGATTAATCTTCGACTCCCAACACCAAAGCCACATCTGATCCACACTCACATCCTGTTTAACAATAAAGAAATAAAGGTAGGGATCGATATAAAAATAAAACCTAAAGAAAGAGATAAGGTAACTAACTACTTCTTACACAAACAGAAACAGTCACAACATAAAACAAAGAAAACAACCACCAATGATTACACTCCACTCAACTTACCGTGAGAGTGACAGTGTTAATTTGTTTCCTCATTGGTGTTGAAGCCAAAAATATCTAAACACAACACAAATACCTAGTTTTAAACTTTCGAAAGTTTGGAAAAATACTATTTTGAAAGTTTCAAAGTTTCGAAGGTAGTCTTACTTTTGAATTTCGAAGGTTTCAAATATTCGAAGGTTTGGAAATTTGTGATTCGAATAATTGAAAATTTCAAAGGAAATAGGTGAAAAAAAGAAAAATGATTTTGTGTGGAGGTTTTTATAGATAACACTAAAAACAAAATTGTATTTTTCATGGAAATGAGAGATACATGTGAGGGGTGTACGATACAAAACTCATTTTATTATAAAATATTGTTAATTTTTCGGTTATTATATTTTATAGTCAGTGACAAAATGATTAGAAAGTTTTTTTTATACTACTGAACATGAAATGAAAAATTCATAAGTGTCGATTATATTACTTTTGACACTAAACGTGAATTTAGGTAAAATTTAATTTTTAAGAGAACTCAAACGTAACATTAACTCACTTTTTTATTACAAAATTACATTTAGAGTTGCAAATAAAGATTCAAACATACTCTTAAAGTTGTTTTTGAAATGAGATGGTTACACACAACAGCTGTTAAGAATTGGACCTATGTTAGCTATTATTATTAACATATATAATAGAGAATACATACATAATGACTTTGAAAACATTCCCACGGTCTTAAATTAAATATAAAGATCGAATAAAATATAAATTAAATATATTAAGTTTTCTTGATTCATTTTTTTATATAAACAGATGATGATAATATCAATAAATTAAATTGACATTTAATTTATTTTGATATTTTTTATAAAAATGGAAACATTTTATCAGATCCATAATAATTTTAAATATTTGAAAAATGAGACAAAATTGTAGTTGTAATGTTTTGACTTCAAAATCTGTAAATAACAAATGTAATATAAAATAACTCCGTGCAGAGCCGCAGAATCATCGAAGATACATATGTGGAGATGGTGACAATTAAAGTATAAGTAAATGTTTGTGGATATTATTCCTTCTACCGTTGCATATTGCATATAATAACAGCCTGTTTTTTTGACCCCTAGACAAGAAAGGAGTTTCTATACAAAATAGGAATAAAGTTTTTTGTAATGATGCTGGCGGCCTAATAAAATCTAAGGTAAACTAAAATTTTGACAAAACAAAAAATAGAGGCGTTTTTAATACTAATACTAATAATTTATCATTATTAGTATTTAAATTCTACATTATTTTATAAAATATAAAATATTTTAATTAAATATGTTAATGATGGTATCTTTTTATAATTAATTTTTTTTACTTGTTGTATTATTTAAATCTTTGTTTTTTAAATATAAATATATACATGAAATTAATTACTTTTTAGAGGCCTAAAGCCCTTGATCGCACCAAACATCTGATATTTATGGCAAAAACTGAGGTAGGGTAGAAAATTGTAACATTTTAGAGAGCTGCATAGAAATTCTTGTGTGGTAACAAGATTTTATTGTAGAAAAAATAAAAATATTTGCAACCAAAAAAAACTTTATACATTTATCGGAAATTTTTTATTCGAATGGAACTTCTATGATACAGTTATAAATTAAAAGGTTTTGATATATTGTTTCCTAAATCAATAAATTAATAATTATTTTTATTAATTAAAATGTTATTTGTTGATTTTTATATTTTAAAAACATAATATCATTAAAAAAAATATCATTTCATAATTTATAAGTATTATACTATTTTATTTATATTTTATCGTAAAAAACATTTAATAGTCACTATTATAAATTAAAAAAATTGAAAAAAAAAAAATAAAAAAAATTGTTGCCACTTTTGATAAATGGTATTTCATTATTATAATTTTTTAAATGATAAAAAATAGCTTTTAAAAAAATTCATTTAACTATAAATTTAATGATATAAAATATAGCGACCGTAAAAATTCTTTTATTCGAAAAAATATGTAAAAATTCTTTTAATTTCAATATAAGATTTTTATTTGAAAGAATATAATTTCAATAAGATGATACTTAAAAATGTTTATAAGAACATATAAACTTTAAAGTAGTTTTATATTAAATTATTGTTGATAATTGAATTAATTTATAAAAATATATAAATTTATGTTTGATTTTCCGTTAGAAGTTGTCAGAATTGATTTTAGAAGGGTTGTTCTTGAATAAAATTAATTTTAATTTAAAAATAAAATTTATAATTTTTGAGTATAAACATAATTTTTAACTTGTAACTTATAATTCAACCTATTTTACTTGTATATTCAAACAAATATCACTGTGTATCAATCCACTTTTAATTAAAATTAATTTTATAAATTAATTTATTTAAAATTAATTTTAATAATCAGAAAATGAAACACATATTCAATTAATTGTAATTGATTTTACTAATTCTTCTGTATTGCCAAAGGTCCAATCTGTCTTTATTACCACATGCAAAATTTGACCCACAGTTTGATGCTTGAGATGGCCTTTCAACACATAGGTCGTGCGTGAGGAATGTAAAACAACAAAAAGCAATGTGATTATACTTAAGAAAATGTATTCTTACATAATTCACATATAAAACAACCCTAAAACACGTGGAACAATTTGTGGATTACGTCAAACAAAATCTCTATGAATTAAGAACACCTGATCTCGTTGGATTTGAAAAATTATTAAGTTTAAAAATATATATTGGAAAGTGAAGTATGCTTTTTTTTTTTTTCTCTATAAAACTATCACATTTTTTTAATTCCAACAAATTTTTTCTTCAAACTTTTGTACTCATGCATTTTCCTTTACCAATTTTATTCTCAGTTGTTAATGCCTTATACTTATTTTCTGAGGAAGTTATACCTTATATTTGTCTAACAAAAGTCACTTGTCACACTATTTTTATGACAACATTCTAGAGACATTAAAGTCTAATTAATTAAAATGTTTTATTATTTTCTAATTCCTCTATTAACCTCCAAATTATTATTTTTTTAAATCCAAACGAAAACAGAAGCAACTTTACCGGCTGGACAAGAAAACCATAAAAAAGTTCTCTATTAACTTAATGATAACGGAAATTTTTAACAAATAATAATTATTAATAGAAGTTATAGTATATTTATATAATGAGTAAAGAGTACGAGAATCGACTACATATCTTCGTTGCTATGTAGATTTTTGCCACTAATCAGTCCCTAAGTGTATAGTAGAATGATTAAATAAATAAATAGTTTAGAGAAAATGAATCTCTTATTAGACAAAAATAAAATATAATGGTCCGACTCATTATAATTTATTTAAAAACAAAAGTTAACACATAATTCATCATATTAACAATTCGTATTTACTAGTAGTTTATCATAATCTGTATAAATACTAGTTTCTAACCATTTATTATGTCAATCCATAATTAGTTTGCATTTGCCTAATTACCTATAACTAAAAAAAATAAAATTAGAATATGAATTATAATCAAATTATTTATCAACTAAAGATTAGTACTATATTAAGCTTCAATGTTGTATTAGTTAAATCCGATATAAAAAATGAATCATTCAAGTTAGTGATTTACGATTTTACAAATAGTAATGAATTTAGAGTAATATATTTAAAATAAGAGAAATATATTATTAGAGAATTGATCAAACATCTGAAAATATTAGAAGAAACTCTCACCGACTCAAAATAATTAAAAACAAAATCAAAATGATATTAGCTATCATATATATAATCTTATGTTTTTTGTTAGTGTTTTTGCCGACACATTTTTAATTTTATAAAGGTTTTAGAATATTCATATTTGTTTAAGAATAATAATTATATATATATAGGCATAACCTATTACAAGAGTAATTATGTTTAATCAAAATCAATAAATACTCTATAATATTTGACATTCAATAAGTCAACGTTTAGATGGTTTTGATTGACAAACAACTCACCTTCACAATTGTCGGAAAGAGAATTAACTGATCGCTAAGGAATCGAACGAAAGCTCGATTTGGAGTCATCATGGCCATAGTTGAGGGATTGCGTTTGAGATTCAGATCGAGATATGATTTTATTTGAATATGTGGAAAATGTTTGTAAAAGAGTGCTGATGGTAAAAATTAAAAAAGACCGAAAGATATTAGATAGTTAAGGTGAATAAGGCGATTTAGTTGTTGCTATTTTTAACGAGAAATTCTACAAATATGAATGTTGATAAAGTCAAAAATCCAATTGAGAGATTGGTAGGTCGTTGGGTAAATCACTTATTTCTTAAGTGATTGTATTAACTTTTAGACATAACAGAGAGACAATACAACGATTGCTTTTTATCTTAATTGTACAACGATTATACAATAGACATACAATTGACTTGTTTGCATCTCACTATCTCAGACACACGAATCTAATTATGTTATGTAGATGTTTATTTCTTTACACCTTAATTTTTTTTTTTGAAGTTATTAGGTGGGAATGGTAAACAAGCCAATTCAAAGTGAACAAAGGCAAACAAAAGTTAGTTAATGAAAATGCCTAAAGATGATGTAATTGTGTATTTCTTTTTTTCCCCAAAATTTTTGGCACTTAGTTTGTCAAAGGGAATTAAAACACAATGTCAATTGATAATTCAACATCAATAACTATTTTCCTTATGTATTTTACTTAATTAAACTTGGAAAAATGGAGGAATAATCACATGCGACTTCTTTATCTTTGAGATCATCAACATCATTACCTATGCTGCATATGATTAGGGGGAGTTGAGGTGTTGTGATGCCTTTGCATCCCTTCTGTTTGGCTTAAAATAAATAAATCACAAGTGATTATTTTTTAGGGAACACTAAATTGAGTGAAGGAACACGCACATGGAACATAATCTACCATTAATTATGAAAATGTTAGGTAAGCAACGACATACTGCGATCTTAAACACGACCGAAAAAATTAATCGAGTAATGATACTTAGAGCATAATTGTTATTTACAATATTGATTGATAATAATAAAGCTTTGATATCCAATATATAAATCTTTATTGTAAATATCGTTATGACATACCTCAATCAATCAAAGTATTATTTTTACTTATGTTTTAATTAAGTAATTAATTTTTAAAAAAATCATCATGACTTATTACTAAGTCAAAGAACTTCATATTTTCTGTGCATAATCATTAAAATTTAAATTTCGTCCATATTTGTTTTGTAGATATTTTCTGGTGCATGAAGTGAGAGGTCTCACTCACTCTAGTTACAGTTATAACCAAAAACGGGCAAGAAATGTTTGTCTAAAAATAAAAACTTTACCTCGTTATTGTCTTAAATAAATATCTTAAGCTTGGAGCGTTAGTGGGAGACACCTCTTCTTCTTTTATGTTTTGTTTTGTAGAGAGACAATGCTAGAAGGAATTAGATCCACAAAATCATTTGTACCTTTAATTGTGTGGTCATAAACACATAATATACACTACTTCCTACCTTATATATATATATACACTACTAAAAAAAGTGGATCAAAAGTTGGTTCACTTAATCCAAATACATTAATTTAAATTTGGATCAAATATATTCCCTTTCTCCTTTATGATAAGATCAAATTTTGAGATTTATTTTTAAAAATTTCACCTAATTTCTTTATAAAAACATTCTTATTTAACTTTTGTTGAAATCTCTCTCTATTTTAGTATATTTTATTCAATCTCAAATATATTTAAATAACAAAAATATCTAAATTTATAGTATTAAAAATATGCAAAAGTTAATTAATTTTGTCGAATTTAATCATATTATTCTTACAATATTCTTTTATTAATTTGAATTTGTTTTTCCAATAACTCTATTTCATAGAACAAGTTGACATGAAAGGCAATTTAGAGAATACTAAGTAATTTCTTTTATTACTTTGAAGAAATTAAATGAAACCAACTATGTGAGATAGATTTTATACTAATATATGAAATCAGAGGGAGATGAAGTAAATAATTATATTTTAAGAGTAATTTTGAAAAGGTAACACAATTTTGACAAATTTAATATTATAACTTTTTTAATATATAAAATTTGTAAGTGAGTCTGATAATAAGAGATAAATAATTTAGATATTAATTAAGGAGCATATTCTTTCAATGTAATTAACCTTTACTCGGATTCAATAAAAAAAATATTATTTTGTCACTTATTATTAGTTTTAAGGATATGGAATTCTCATTGTATGTATGAAGCTGATTTATATTTGATCCTACATTTTTTTTTATTAAAATAAATGACATTCATCTATTTAAATAGTGAACTACAATATTGATGCAATATATATTCAGGTTTGTTAAAAATAAAAAAATTAAATTTGTAAACAAACTCATAATACTTAAATTAATAACATAAAACGGTAACATAAGCTAAAACAAAAATATATATACAAATAAGACAAAATTCAAAAAATATCTTTACTCAAAATATCCCTTTTAAACTCTTAAAATGATACTTATTTAGTCTAAAATTAATAACTGCGGTAATGTATATATTTCCAAGCTATTATATATTCACAACTATTATTCAAGCTATTATTTACAACTATATATATTTCCAAGTCATTATACCTATATACATGTTCAACTGAAAAAAATATTTTATAATAGAAAATAATTTTGATCCAATGTTAATATAAATTATTTTACACTGTTAATCAATCACAAACCACTATTTATATAAAATTTAAATTAAAATATTTGAAGTCAATTTCTTTTTAATCATCAAAAGATTACAAACTATATTGTTTTATAAAAGGGTGAAATATATTTTTAATTCGTATAAAATTTAAACATTTTAATTTAAATTTCTATAAAATAAAATACAACTTTTAATAAAAATTATGCAATAGTTTCAGTCCCTACTGAAATGAAAAATCTATCTCACATAGTTGGTTTCATTTAATTTCTAATATATTAAATTATTTTTTTCAAGCATATTTAAAATAATATAAAAAAAATTTTAACAGAAAATATAATTTTTTAAATTTGGACGAATTAAGTATGAATGTTTTAAATGAAAACAAAATTTAAGATAAAAGGAAAGAAAATATACACATAGAAATTGAATTTTAAACTCATTTTTTGTGTTTGAACTTTTTATATTGATATATACATACTTAAAAAAAATATACAATCACTTAATAATCACTTAATAATAGAGACTAAAACTACATACATGGTAATTTTGTATTTTTGTATGAACTAAAAAATTTATTTTTATAAAAACTAAAAATATATTTAACTTTTTATAAAAAATTGTATACATATTTATCTAAATTTAATTTTCATAGAGCGTTAATAAAAGTTTTATTTTAGAAGGCACGTTACAACTAGTCATATATTTTAGAAGCACGTTACAACTAGTCATATAAAATAGTCAATTAACAATATAAATTTTCTAATGTGTAAATGAATCAAATCTTTGATTTGTTTATATATTGTTAGCAATTTTCTTTTTGGTGCAAACATGTTTGTCTAATTTAAGTAACAAATCTTTATATCGTTCGAATCTTAAATGACACTTATATAGCAAAGAACCGGTAACAGGATGGGTTCCTTTTTTACTGGCCCACTGATTGATAATAGATAATAGTAGCCTTTTGTCTTCTTGTTCCCGTCACGCGCGCCACGCGGTCTATCCACGCGTCAAAATGGCATAAATCCCTATAAATATAAACTCCACACTACGCATTATTTAACTTTACTCGCAGCAACTTCAACTTAAATTTCAACAACCTCACTTATGAGTAACCGTGGAACTTCTTCTTGTTCTTCTTCTTCAGAACCAAGTTGTATTACAACCACTGATGATAAGAAACAAGTTAAATATCACTCGGACGAAGAAGTTATATTAGCAACAACACGACCAAAGAAGCGATCAGGTCGAAGAGTGTTCAGAGAAACAAGACACCCTGTTTACAGAGGAGTCAGAGCAAGGGACAACAACAAATGGGTTTGTGAGATGCGTGTTCCAAACACCATTAACTCTAAGATTTGGCTTGGAACATATCCAACGCCTCAAATGGCTGCACGTGCACACGACCTTGCCTCACTCACTCTTCGTGGAACATCAGCTTGTCTCAACTTTGCTGACTCAGCATGGCGGTTAACGTTGCCTGAATCGACAGATGCAGTGGAGATAAGAAAAGCGGCTATGAAAGCTGCTGAATTAATTGCAGCTGAAGATGAAATTAACAAGCAGCGTGATCAACAGTGTGTTAATGAAGATCCCAGCAACTATGAAGGTACTAGCACTATGAATGTTGAACAATTAGTTTCCACATCAGAAACTGAAGAAATGCATGATTTGATTTTGAACATTGCCAATGAGCCTTTAATGTCTCCTCCTATGTCACCTCCTCATTCCACCAGAGATTATGCAAGCGATTATTTGGCTGACATGGACATTTTTGATACTCAGGTTCAACTCTGGAACTTTTCAATTTGATACGCAAGCTCACGCTGTCGATTTTTTAATGTGTTTTATTTATTTGTTTATTTTTGGTTGTGATTCTGTAAACGGTAAATTACTCTTTGGTTAAAAAAAATAGTTTTTAAAATTTAGATATTTTTTGATTCAACACCACTTTGTTAAAACGTACTGTCGCTCTCACAATAAGTGGAGTATAACTTATGTGGTGGTTGTTTCATGTTTGTTTTATGTGGTGGTTGTTTCTTTCCCAAGTAGTTAACCTTTGTACCCATACATTATATGTATTGTGTGGACATTGTTGACCATATGCAATTATTCACCTATAGTCTATTATTTTTATTTTATTTTATTTAAAATGATTTGACAAATCTTACCCATTATGTTATTATATTTTCCGATTTATGCTCAGGTTAATCAAACAAGAATGGGAAAAGGCCATAAGGGGACAACAATAATTGGTACGACTCTGTTCTTCACCAAATGTTACATCTTGATGAGCAATAGAGTTGTCCTGAGACCACAGATTCAAAATTAGCCATTATTGTTTCCAAACAATTTATAGCATCTAACAATATCATATAATGTTGGGGGACAATTAGTTTAACCTGCTGAGAGAAGGAAATGATCAAATTGAGAATCTGCTATGAGGTATTGTCTAGATTTTTATTTCTCATAACCTTTTGCTTTTTTAGTGTCGGAAAAGTATTTAATTAAATTTTCAATTGTTTGAGTTATTTTTATTTCAAAATCATGAAATTGTCACACTTTTTATAAATTGATACAAATGGACACTCTAGTAACCCAAATTACTAATGTAGCATGGATTTGGATCTGGTATCCTTATTTACCGCACACATTCAAGTAGTCTGTCTGTGACTTGTCTGATCAAAATCAGACGGATCAGATTTTAATTATAGACTTAGTAATTTTATTTTTCTATAAAATCAAAATATGTTTAAAATCTGAATTATATGACATTAATCGGAAAACAAAATCTACACGGTCAGTAATGCGCGAACACCCAAAATCTACAGTAGATTGTCAGAAGAAACCAAAGGAAACATGATTGCTGCTGCTATTTGATATGACTTAAGTCTATGAAGAAATTTTTAATTGTCTATTTATAAACGATTTTACTTGCACCTGAAATTCTTGAGATGCCTCTTGGGACTAATTTTCTGTGTTAGCAGTCATGCTCGATCAATTTGAAGATCCTTTTCACTTGGTGCATTTTATTTTGGTCTTGTCATGACATTTGTAATGCATCTCAGGGATCAAGAAAAAGATAGAAAATATGTACAGTGGGCTGATGTACAAAAACACATTAATTATGGGGCACCGTTTCGCTGACACTGCATCATCATTGCTGATAATTGATCTAACTTTAATGACAAGGAAAAACACAAGAAAGGGGCAATTTGAAGCTATAATATATATATACTCCAATACATACCATGTATTATTGATGAAATTTTAATTTGTAAGTAGCAACAATTAGCACTCAATGTATTTTCTATTGTTATCTTTGGTCAGAAGCACCCAACTAAAATAGAGTAGAGTTTAGACTACTTGTTTTTTTTTGTCAGAGTTATTATTGGATTGTGTTTTAAAAAGTTAACTTTAGAGAAGTTATGATCAATTTTGAAGGTAAAATTTTTAGGTGTTAATGAATAAAATTGATTTTGTCTATAAATTTAATTTTAATTTGAAATTATATAATTTGTAGTTTTTAAATTTAAATTTAATTTTTATGCTAAAATTTATTTTTCAATTTATTTTTACGTCAATATATCTAAACAAAAATTACTTTACATTTTACTAAAATTAATTATGTAAAATCAATTTACTCAAAATTAATTTTTCTACTGTATAATTAAACTCTAACAAAACCCATTAAAAATGCAACGTCTCATCGGCCCAATAAAAATGAGCCCGATGGAACGGATATGGGCCGGAAAGTTTGAGTCCAAATGAACAGTGAAAGAAAAACCCAAACAAAACCAAATTAGTCATTGTAGCTACCCTCTTCTCTACGACACCGTTCTTTCTTCTTCTTCTTCTTGTTAACGTTTTCGGTGTTTTGTTCTCCAGTCCCATTTACCATGACTAAACAACACGCTAATTGGTCTCCATATGACAACAATGGAGGGTACTCTCTCTTCTCTTCTCAATTTAATCAACTATTTTTCAATTATTATCTTTTTAATTTATTATTATTATTATTATTATTTGTAGATCTTGTGTTGCAATTGCCGGATCGGATTACTGTGTTATCGCAGCAGATACGAGGATGTCCACCGGTTACAACATCCTCACTCGCGACTACTCCAAAATTTCTCATCTGTACGCTGTTTCTCTTTTTTTTTTTTGTGTGCTAAATCCCAATTGTTTTTTTTTTTTTTTTTTATTTTTTTTTTTTTTTTTTTTTTTTAAAATTTTGAGGGGGGTT
>NC_021167.2:1909170-1926674 GCF_000331145.2 Cicer arietinum | reverse complement strand
TTTCTATTGTTGCGGTTTTTTTTTTTTTTTTTTTTGTTTGTTAAATCCCAATTTTTTTTTTTTTTTTTTTTTTTAATTTTTTATTATTATTATTATTGTAAAATTTTGAGTGGTGTTAATTTTCTTGATCAAAGTATTAGACATAGGACACTTTTTTTAGTAGTGTTTATGCTGTTGCTGTTGTTGAAGCCTGAAGGATGTGAAGTGTAAATAAACTAGGTGTTTTGTTTGGTGTAAACTAGGTGTTATATTACCGCAAAATTTTGAGTAGTGTTAATTTTCTTTATCATAGTATTAGAGAAAGGACACTCTTTTTTAGTAGTGTTTATGTTGCTGTTGAAGGATGTTAAGTGTAAATAAACTTAATTTTTTGGGGTTTGTGTTTTGTTTGGTGACAGAGCTGAGAAATGTGTGATGGCTTCTTCTGGTTTTCAAGCTGATGTGAAGGCTTTGCAGAAGGTTTTGTCTGCTAGGCATTTGGTGAGTCTTAAGAGTCTCAATCCTTGTAACATCAAAATTAATAGTCCTATTTAGATTGTAAACATTTTCTTGATGACTTAGCATGTGAAAAACTTTGTTCTTTGTTTGATTGTGTTCTTGTTCTGTTTGATATGTATGCTTAACTATGTTGATTACTTCTTGGAAATCTTTTCTTGTTAAATTTAGAAGTTTGGAGGAGAACTTTGCTCAGTTCACAATTCCTTTTTACCTCTCTATTTGTGACATAATACAGAAGAATAAACCTAGAGTACTCCTCCAGGGTTAAAATAAATGTTCCTTTGATTTGGCTTTCAGATATTCTTGTAAGAAACTAAACTCAATATTCTTAGTTATACAAAACTAATTTTAATATTTGCATTGATGGTTTTTATTTATAGAAGATGCCCATTGTAACTATTAGTAAGTTTAACTTTAACCGAGTCTTTTATAGCTATATAGAGTTAGTTACATTGATCAATTGATACTACCGATCATGACATAATGTGTGTCATGTATTAAGTTTTAAGGTTTGAGATTGACTAATCACCTCTATATTTATTTTAATATTTTGGAATGTAATTTTATTTGGTCTCCTTTTACTTATAATTATTCGACTACTTTAGTCAACCCTCATTTGCAGTGTTTTTATAAGTTTCTACACACATGCCCAAACTCCTGGCCATCTTTTTCTATATAGAAGTTACCCTCCAACTTCATAGAAATGTATACTCCTAATTTTATTTGTTTTGCGTAATTATCATCCTTTGTGTAATTTGTATCATCATCATATTTGACACCAAGTTATGTTCTTTTCTCTACATAATTGTATATCCAAAATTGTAAAGAAAAATGTGTTGAGGAATATGATAAGCAGGATTGGGCGGAAAGTAAAAGTGGCTAAGTGCTCTGGCAAGGTTTCGTCTAGCAGATGAACTTTCGTTTGTCTGTATATTTTATTGGAAATATTAATTTGCAACATAACATGTCTCGGAATTAGTTCAGTCACGTGTTCATTTTAAGATGTGTGAATAATCTATGTAACACCGACACGTGTCGGTGTCTGACGCAACATCTTGATTACGTTCAATTAAATTTATTTTCTCAAATTATTGTCGGTGTCGATGTTTCAGTGTCGTGTCTGGTGTTAGTATTCATGCTTCATAGTGAATAATTGAATGCAATAGTGTTTTAGAATGTTGTGGTTGATAGATTTGATTATACTAACTGCATTGCATCAATTATATTAGCTTCTAGTCTTTTATCAATGTAAATAAGGTGATTAATTGTGTTGTTAGATGTTAGTTAGAATTTGGTGAAATTGTGGTGTTTGACTCATCAATTGTTATGTACCTTATGTGACTCTCTTGTTCTTATATTACCTTGTCAACAATTCTGAATGCAGACATATCAGCATCAACACAACAAGCAAATGAGCTGCCCTGCAATGGCTCAGTTGCTTTCAAACACACTTTATTACAAACGCTTCTTTCCTTATTATTCCTTCAATGTGTTGGGCGGCCTTGACAGCGAAGGTCCACTATTTCTAGCTTTCCATTCTTGTTCATTTCCTATTTTTGTTTTTGCTCACTCAAACTTCTACTTCCACTTGAAATAGGAAAGGGATGTGTCTTCACATATGATGCTGTTGGTTCCTATGAGAGGGTGGGATATAGCTCTCAGGGCTCTGGATCCACACTCATTATGCCTTTTCTTGATAACCAACTGAAGTCCCCTAGCCCACTCCTCTTACCAGCCCAGGTGAAGCTCTTGAATTGGTGTTTTTCTTGAAATATTTGATGCTTTAAATCCCGTTTGTGTAACAACTCTACATTAAAATATGATTTATTGCAGGATGCTGTTACTCCACTGTCTGAAACAGAAGCAGTTGATCTGGTGAAAACTGTTTTTGCATCTGCAACTGAGAGAGATATATACACTGTAAGTTTATTTACATATATATGACAATTTATTGCCTGCCATCACATATTCAGACATTACACTGTAAGTCTGTTTAAATATAACATCAAACGATCCACATTATGACTTATTAGTGTTTTAAGACCTATTTTGCAAAGTCGAAGTACGAGCCATCGTACTAAGATCAGGCGGTTGAAATCCTGTGACTGTGTGTGAATGTAGGATTATTTCGATTGCAGAAAATTAATGTCCTTTTACATAATTGTCATTTTACATCAGTACAAGCTTTAAACTTACTTTGGATGTATGTATTTACAGGGGGATAAGGTTGAAATTGTCATCCTAAATGCCAGTGGTATTCACCGTGAATTCATGGATCTAAGGAAAGACTGATGCTTTTACAGAGAAGTTTATGTTCATGATAGACTTGTACTAAGAATGTTTGGAGTGCTCCTAAATTCTGAATGTGGTCTAGGGTTTTTCCTGCAAAGCACTATTGAGAAATGCTTTCCAATTTGAAGTATTGCTAGTCTGCTCACATTGTAACTACACCTAACTTTTACTTTATATATCTGCATTGAATCTTATCATGGAATGTTATCAGAGCCCATTTCTTAAACATCATTTAAGTCTATTGTGTTGAAAAATGAATAGCATAAAAAATGGTTATTTTGATCTTTATCTTAAAAGAAATCATCTTCAGCTATGCAATAGTGTGTAATTAGACATCTCAACTAGTATGAACTCTAGATCACTTTAGTTAGATCTTAATAGCGTTGTGTAGTCCAACGTCCCTCATCTTTCAGACTTGTTTTACGTAGTTTAATTAAAGAGATTAATTTTCATAAATTGTCATGATAAAAAGTTTAATAAAATTGACATATTACAATTACTTGACTTATTACAATTAAAATCAATTTTTTTTTATAATTCAATAGTTATGATTGGCACTATGATAGTCTAAAAAGTTTTTAAACTAATAGTTAGTTGCTTATATTTTTTAGAAAAAAGAGTAGGTTACTTTCTTTGCCCTCAACTTACACTTCTCAAGAATTGGTATTTTGTGATCTATGGGTTCAGCACCTATGGCTTTCACCAATTTTATGTACATCACCTTTGTTGAGACTTATATATGATTTATCTGAATCATCATAAATCTAAATATGAAGGTTTTAAGTTTCAACATTTTTGACTTACATTAAATTTTTTGAAACACAAATATAATTTTCAAAACTTAAAATTTCAGTTTTTTTAAATGTTTTTGTGTTATGAAAAACTAAATCTTTAAATTTTAAAAACACATTTGTGTTCTCAAAAATATTAAAATAAATTTTCCTGTACTCAACTTTTTTTAAAAAAATTATGTACTCTACCAACAATATTTTTAAAAGTTTATCGGTAACTTATGATTTTTATTTTTCAAATGTGTTTAAGAAAATTTAATTTAAATTTTTTGAAATAGTAATTAAAGTTTGAGTATTTTTAAATATTGTGTTTCGAAAAATTTCATGTTTAAGTTTTTCAATATACAGTTTTTTTTAAAATTTAATATACATTACCGACTAAATAAGGATAAAATAGGATTTCTATTTTTTTTAAAATCTGGTTGTTTTTTAATTTTTTTTTTAAATAAAAATAATTTTTTTAATTAAAATGTAGGATAAAAGTATAATGTTGGGTATGAGGTAAAAAAAAATTAAAGCCATGACAAAGTTAGAATTTAATGCCAAATTTAAAGCTCATCAAACTGACTCAAAACCATGTATAATATGGTTTAATTTGCCTTGGCACACATTACTTGGGGATGGGGAGGTTGAAAGTAAAGTTGATTGTCGATCCACTCTTAATGTTTATTTACAAGTGCAAAAAATACTTTCAAAATCACATTTTCTATAATATATATTTGTCAGTCAATTTTCTCTACTTGAATGTCCCTTCCGAGAATTTCCGGTGTTTTGTTTTTGGGTCTAAAGAAAACAAAGAAAACACAAACACGAGTGATTTAGGTCTGTCTCTATTTAGTCTTGTGACCCACCCTTACAATTTGCGACCATATATTCCTAACTTCTATCAACTTGATCGATAGACTCTCTACAGCCACCAAGTTCTTAACTTTGGTGTGTTGGTGTCAGAAACAAAACTTTAGTGGAAACCATGGTGCACTCTTGATAATGTAACGTCACCGTTGTTGATTTGATTTTGACCAAGTCTCAAGCATCACATGTGTCAACAAAAAGAATGATTACGGTTGATATAAGCCAAGTTATTATTAGGTCAAACAAGTGCCACAGTATTGTTACTTTTTAAATTCTAGATATTTGTCAAGTTGAATACCACATAATCGAAATATTAGAAACTATTTTAAGACGATCTATATTTTTCAATATTTTAAAACAATGTATATTTTTTAATACTCGATATAAACACATTAAATAATTTTTTGACTTTGTTTTTTCTCACACTCCTTCGTTCATTTTATAAATTTTTTGTTATGGTTGCAGTCATCCTCGTTCATTAGTGCCAAAGAAGATAAAACCACGATAAATGCCACAACTTTTGCATTGTCATATACATCTCATATGACCAACTCAAATATTTCTGAGTTACAACACTCGAGAACACATTAAAATGAGACGCTGAAAAAAAAAATACCGAAATAAAAACATTGATTTATAGAAATATATAATATAGAATAATAGGTCATAGTGAGTAGAGTATGATGCTAAATTGCAACAATAACAACGCGTAGCTGCTTAAGTTCGTTTTTATATTTTACTTTTTCATTTTATTTTGTGTTAGCTAATATTTTAACTATAATCTCTTATGTTAATTTGTTATTCCATTTAGTACGACTAAAGTGTAGCAAAGACTAGGTTACATTGTAAACACATTTGATCTTTCCAATTATTAATTCCAAATGTGCATTATTACTTATTTGTGATCCAAGCCAATACTCCAAACTTACTCAAGAAAAAGAGAGGAGACACATAAAAGAGGAAGGCTACACAAACATATGTACAGAACTATAGTCAAAGAAAGAAACATTGAAAGAGATAGATTAGGGAAAATATTAGTAAAGCAAATGCAACATCTCTTAAAATAGAAAAAGTAATAAGCATAAAATTGATAATGAGTTTAGTGATTCAAACTATTTAATACAATTTCAGATGACTTACAAAAATGGAGAGAATATGACAAGAATTAATGAGAGTGTGGGAAAGAAGAAACAAATTCATAAAGATCTTAACTTGTAAATCAAATGTAAAATATTATTTATTTAAATTGTTTCAAAATAGTCCCTAATATTTTGCATATGTGACATTTAACATGACAAATCAGCAAGTTTAACATCGATAATTGATCGAGACCGACGAAAAGACTAAGTTGATTAACATTTGATAATTTGAAGAACTATTTTAAAATTATGATAAAGTGAATGACTAAAATGATACAAGTAATAAAAGTCGGAGACAAATTTGAATATTTATTCATTTCTAAAGATATTAAGAGCCTATGACATACTAGCCAAAATAATAAAAAAAGAAAATTAAGAAAAAAAATACTACTATTTATAATATATATTAATATTAGTTTTATATATATGTTTTTTCTTCAGTTACACATAAATAGATCAGGTAAATTGAAATCACTAAATCTATACGAATTTAATTTACTGCATATATAAATGTAAATTAAATTTATGTAAATTATGTGTTCATGTAATTTATGTAGGTGTAACCGAAAAAGATAAATGAACTAAATAAAATGTATAATATAGTATAAGAATACAGTTTAGTGACAGTGATCCAAAAGTCTTATATGATGTTTCTATGATTATAGACGTTATAAAGTCGGAAGTTCATTATTTTGTAAAGTCTTCGCTTTGATAGTTGTTTCCTTTCGAATTCAATAAACATTTGACCGTTTTGAAGTGGAAGAACCAAACATGACAAGTAGGTGCAAATTTTCATTAGATTGCATGCATACCTGCGTTTGACCTTAAACAAATGAATTGAGGGAGTTTCTAGAATAATTGCCGTTAATTTCTCTAGTATATTGACCATTCAAAGTCAAAGTAGAAACTTAACAGAAATTTTATTCCACTATCTAGTACCTTCAAGAAAATTGGGGAAGGGGGAGTTGGATTATTGGATTAACATTCGCCTAAAGTTGAATTACTAGAGTTTAGTAGCTTAACATTATACCTATCTAAGTCATTAGTCCCGTTGTTTCTTTTGATCAAATTTTATAATTCGATTAGTGGTTTTAATGGGACAGTATAATTCACATTCGACAAAAAGGCCAATATAAGAGAGAGAAAATGATTAATTGCAAATGGTAATGGTTTTATTTCAAAAATATAACCGAAGAATTATGGTGTTTCTTCTTTAATTTTGAATGTTTTCAAATACACAAAATATTCATGTATGAGTTGGTCAATCTGAACATATATAATACACTTCTAAATTAATTATCTAAATAAAATTTAGAGTTTTTGAGAAGACTTGAGGTGAGAAAATAAGCTTTAAAAAAATTATAATATTGATCTAATACGTACTTTGATCTAAAAGTCATGCATATACAAACCATTATTATCTCATTTAAGTACTCTTGAATTAATTTAGTTTAATTTAATATAATATGTAATAATTAATTTTATATGACAAATAATTATATACTTGTTTATGCTTTAAAATTTTTGAGATAAATATATAGCCATTGGACCATAGTGAGTGAATAAAAAGAAAGTTGAGGTTGATAAGGTTGAAATTTTATAAATTGTATCAAAATTTATTTAACCAGTTGTACCTTAAAGATAACTCAAAATCTATGTTGGTGAATAATTCAATAATAAATTATTCCTTTTTTAAAATATTTAAGAATTAAATAAATAGAAAAGTAAAGGGAAAAACATAAAACGCTATTTTTTAAGAAGCACTATAAAAAGTGAAGAGAAGATTGGACAAGCAAAAAGTTGGTCACATGACAACTTAATGCATACATCTAAATAGAAATAGAAATAGAGGGAATAATATGTAAAAAAAGAAAATAGAGAGTAGTTATGTATTGGTTTTTCGAATCACCAAAGTTGATTCATCTTTAGTCTTCATTCAAGTATATGCATACATGCTAATTTAACACACAAAAAAATCCTTATAGCCTCAAATCTAATCCTCAAATTAGTTTACAAATTACAATAGAAAAAAAAATGAGTACATCTAAAAAGAATGAATTTTATCATCATTTAAACCCTCAATGTAAAATAATAAAGAATTAATCCTTCATTATCAAACTAATGAATCAGAGCACAGTTTTGTGTCACATGAACTAACAAAGAATTTATCTTCTTCTTCTTCTTCTTCACTTGGATCTGATGATGTAAGCTCCTTAGCTCTTTGTACTTGACATTCCCAATTTGTTCGAAACAAAACAAACAACATAGTCAACATACACGAACCTTGTGCAGCCAAAAGACCAAACCACAAACCTTTGAAATCAAACCCTGCAAAGAAACTCAACCAAACAGCAACTGGCATTCCTACAAGATAAAAACAACCCAAATTGATATTTGCACCCAACTTTGGCCTCGCTGTACCCCTCAAAACACCACAAACCGTTGTTTGTGGACAATTTCCAAGCTCACAAAGTCCAATAATAGGTAACACCATTGAAGTTAAAGCTATTATTTCAACATCATTTGTGAACATTGAAGCCCAAATATTTCGAACCGAAATAGCGAAAAACAAAGCAAAGAATCCTAAAAAGAAACTGAAACAGAGTCCAACTAATGCTGCAAGTTTTGCTCTTTGTGGATTTTCAGCACCAAGTTCATTCCCAACTCTTGTCGAAACCCCGAAACTCAAAGAAGAAGGAAAAATGTATATCAATGCAGTTGTTTGAATCAAAATCCCCATTGATGCAACAGTTGCTTGAGGATTAATCAACAGCCCACAAAGTAAAATCATGATTTCGTACCACCACCATTCAAGACAAACCGAAATGCAGCTTGGAATTGCCAAATTCAAAAGAGGTTTCCATCTTTTGAAACAAGCTGATGAAAAACCAGGCCATGTTTTCTTGTGTGTTCCAGAAACCCAAATATAGATAATCAACGAAACTACGAGGTTGAAATTCGTCCAAACAGCGCCTAAAGCAATGCCTTTGATTCCTAACTTTAACACAGAAACAAGGTAATAGTTTATAGGAACATGTAGAAGAATTGAAAGAGTGGCACTATATGTAAGAGGAAGTGTTATGGATTGGCTTCGAAGATAGATTCTCAAAGGGTGTAACAAAGATTGTGCTATAAGATCAGGAAGAGAATAAATAATGTAACTTTGAGCCACGTTTGCTATATCTTCTTGTTGACCACAAAAAATCAAAATCTTTTTCATGTTAAGCCATAGGAATGAAATGAAAATTGAAGTTACAAGAAGAAGAATCGTTGTTCTCTGCATCGTTAAGCCGAGAAGTTTGAATCTTTTGGCACCAAAAGCTTGACCACAAATAGGTTCCATTCCCATGGCAAGACCAGAGAGAATAGAGTAACCAGTGATGTTTGCAAAACCAATTGCAAGTGATCCACCAGCTAAAGCAAGTTCACCAACACGACCAAGAAACAACATTGAAATAATGGAACGTGAATAAAGTAATAAACCAGTTAAAACCATAGGTAATGCTATGTTTGCTATGTATTTTGCTTCATTGAGAGCCAAAGAAAAATGGGATTTTTTATGTTGTTGTTTGAATGTTGGGGATTTGGGGATCAATGGAGTAAACATGTCAGGTAAAGTTTTGTGTAATTTGGTTGTGGATATATTTGGCTGGTTTTTATTGCTTTCACACAAAGTGGAGACAGAGGTTGATGATAACTGGCACATGATGAAAACAGCATATAAGACAGAACAAGGGACAGAGAAGGAGAGTGTGTGTTTTTGTGTTAATAAATAAACACACAAACAAAATCTTGTGATATTTTCTTTGTGTAGCAACGAGAGGGGGTTTAAAAAGGAGAAAAAGCTTTGTTGTGAATTTTAAGATTCTTGGATTTATGTGGAATTTGAAGTATCAGGGACGGCCACTGATGGTAATCAAAATAGATAGAGTTGACAGAGTAATAGTATCAAACAATTCAAGTGCATGTTTTTTTTTTCAATTTCAAGCGTCTTTTTATGACCGACCCATTTTTTGGTTCTTTAGTTTAGACTAAGCGTGTGTGCTTTGAAATTCTTTTATTTTTACACGTAATATATACTCTTACGATCAATAAGTAGAAATATGAACCTAATTCAACTGTTTGAAGGTAGGAACTAATGAGTTTAAAAAACATTAAATTAATAACTAATTACAAGTTGTACTTAAAAATTGTGGACCGTTGAATGATGTAACCTTAAAATTGGTTTAAATAAAATTTATATATGAAAGTGTCAAAACAATAGAAGCATGAGCATGAAGAACGTGTGGATTATGGGTGGTGTATCCGAATAAAGAGGCAGAATTGAGTTTACACGATGGTTTTTACTTTTTATTGGGATTGGACCAATTATCAAAATGGCTGCTTGACTTACTGTTCGCTTCGTGTTTTTTATGGTTAAAATTTATGTTGAATCAATGCCATGTCGGCATTAATTTTTTTTATACAAATAATTAAATAATATATTTTTATGTGTATAAATCTAAACTTTGTGCTTGAAATATTACGATCATATAATTATTTTTTTTTCATTGTTGAGGAATTAAAAAAAAACTTCAAAATTAATTGAAATTTGTGTTTTTAATTAGTTGAAAATTTAAATGTTGTTTTTTTTCATCTGATTTTATTTTTTTAATTTTATTCTTAATATTATGACACTTGTTAATAAGACACTTATTTTAAATTTTATTTAGTTGATTAAACTTTATTTTAAAGAAATTTCAGAAATTTTGATTGTTTTTAAGACAAATATATGTATCTATTTAGATTTAGCTCCTCTAAAAAGGAGAAATCAATTTATTAAGTAAAACAAGTAATATCATTATCAACCATTGATTAACAAATTAAAGGAACATTTGGTAGGTACTCCTTTTAGAATGAAATATATAAAATAAAACAAAAATATAGTTGAAAAATTGATATATCTAATTAATAATTTAGTTTAGATGCATAAATTTTTTTAATTATAATTTTTGCTTATATTTTATTTTAGATGAAGTATATCATAACAAATCATAAATTTATTAAATTAATTAACATTTTATTTTCACAATTTACATTATACTAACTTTAACTTTAGAAGATTCAAATTAATTCATATATTATAGATAATAAAATTTACAAACAATAGATTGGTCTTCATGGTAAATAACTTAAATAATTTAATTGTCAAGTGGTCATAAATTCGATCGCTGACCAATGTATACGAATATAATTCAATTTAGAGAGAAGGACAAACATTAAAATAGCAAAATGTATTATGTAAAAAAGTATCAAAAAAAAAAAATTCATAAAAAAAAAAATAATTTCCAATACGAACTACATTCAATATCTCTTTGGCATTTGTTACTTTCATATGTCACCACCTGCTATTTTCATGTAACAACCAGAGTTAGCCAAAAGACTCATATAAAAATGGACGAATTCAAAGAAATAAATTAAACTAACCAATAATATACATAGCATTTTAATAACCTAATTTACATATTCATAAAAATGGTTAATATGTTTATATTTTACAGTGAACTCTATAGAAGGTATGAGTAACTACGCTAATATACTAATAAGAACAATAATATTTTATTGAAGAAAAAAATAATATTTGCTAGTAAAAGTGTAAAGTAATATTACATTTGTTTGTTGTGATAATTTGAGATAATGAATGTCACACACAACAAACAACGACATAGGTATGAGTAAAGCTACAAAAGCCAAAGGAGGCCGTCAAATATTCTAAAATCCACTTCAGCAAAACTGAATTCCCTTTATGAGTTTCCATACTCAATTGAGAGAGAATCTCGATTCTTAGCATTGAATTTGTATGAATTTGTATAATGCTAAACAACATATTTATATAAATTTGTCCGTATAGATCCATAAATGTTGTTGATTTCTTAAATTAATATCTTTTAAGTTAACATAAACAATCAATTTGGAGGAAACTATTTCGAAGTGGTCTAATGCTGGTATATATAACTCTCACTTTATCACTTAACATCCTTTTATGATTATTTTTAATCTAACTTTCACCATAAAATAAGAATTTAAATAGAAATTTAAAATATAAATAAAAAAGTAGATGTATTTAATGTATTTAGTTTTTACCTCTATTTTTTTCCTTATAATTTGGAACAAAATAAGTATTATAGAATAAGAATTATATATTATAAGAGTAAAAGAAAACAAATCTTCAAAAAAATTCAAGTTTTGACTAGAGATCAATAATGATATAATAATGCAATAATATTAATTTACCATATTCTACCAACTTATTAAACACTAAATCAATTAGTTTAGGTGTATACATTTTTAATATCCTATCATGAAACGGGTTGAAAAGCGGAAGGTGAACTAATTGATGATGAGGTAGTCAAATATACTCTCACTTTGAAAAAAATGGATTATATAATAAAAAAAAATTGTTGTACGCAGTTTAAATTTTTATAGAAAGTGGATTAATTATATAAAATAGTTTATATACACCAATTGTTTAAATATTTTTTTAAACTAAATTTTTAACCAGACACATCAACTTTTCAACCGGTGATTTTACTACATATATGCTACAAATTATTCGAATAGATGTCAAATAATTATATTAAAAAGAAATAATTTCACTAATATCTATTTATAGAATACTTGTTAAGAATTTTAAAAGAAATCTTTTTTGTTAAAGTAATTTTAAAATTTTAAAAAAGTTGAATACACAAACTTTAAAATAAAATTTATATATTAAATATTTTAAAAAGATTTAATTCATATATATAATCATAAAAAAATGACACTATCAAATATTAAACTTTTATTATAATATTATTAAAATAATATTTATAAATAGTTTGAAAAGAAAATATATTAGGAGCGTGTTTGAAAAGGTAATAAATAGCATGCCGTCTTGTGCGGGATAAAACGGTTGGTGGCCAGTGGGATTTGCGCGTTAATTAAAACTAGTTGGAGACTTTTGTCGGTTGTTTAAGAACCACATTTCACTAATCCAACTTTAATTAATACACTTCTCACCCCTTCAGGTGATACTACTATTTCTTTTTATTCTTTTTTTTGAAGAAAGGGATTTTAGAATGTTCCACGTTTTGCCCAACTTAACTAATTATTCTCTTGGATGTTTCTTATGTTCAATGACAAACATGTATCACTGTACATAATACTAGTATGTCGTCTATATGTTCCCATATAAGAGCTCAGTTAAAAAATACTAAAAAATTATTAAGAAAAAGGTATTTGATTTAAATCCAAGAAAAATAATTTAATTATATTTTTCAATCTAAAAAATGTATGTTAGAAATTTTTAGGTTAGATAATTTAATTTACTATTTCAAAAAGAAAATTAATTTACAGTTATTGTATTCTTTTTTTAATTTACAGTTTGAATTTAAATTAATTAATGAAAAAAAATTAGAACGTGTTTTCCTAAAAAACAAACTATTAAAGCTTTACATGCTTGTAACATGAAGGAAAAATATCCAATTCAATCCCACTTTGAAGATCAGGGAATATAATCCAATATAATGGATTGAAAAAAAATTAATTTTATATTTTTTTTTAAATTAAATATAATCTCAAAATTATATTTCTATATTTGGATAGTTAACAAATACAGTAAAGACAATAGTTCACATTTGTCTTCTTTTTTTTTTTTTAATCACTAACTACTTTTTCTTGTTCAAACAAACCTTCAAAAGTATTGTCAAAGCAACATGTGGCAGATGGATTCTTGCAAGTTTTCAACGTTGAAAACTGTTTTACATTAATTTACCATTTTTTTAATATCTTCCAATAAATTTCAAATGCTCATTAGTTGTAGATTAGTTAGTACCTGGTGGGAAATTACAATTAATTAATTTAGAAGAGAATATATTAATCCGTTTGGAAAGAACAGTGGTCCTCGCCGGCTTCGTTAGCTAGCGCTACACTTAATCCGTTTAATATATTTTATTGTAAAAAAATAAGTGAAATAATAATATTTAAAAATATAAAATATTAACAATAAAATGTTATGGTGGGGTGGTGGTGGGTTGAGGTGAAGAAATTAAAGAACAAAGTGATAAAGATGTCGCACATTACATTTTATATTCAATAAAATATTTACAATATTAATAAAATTAATTATTATAAAAAAATACTCTCTTTTTATCAAATTATATGTCTAATATATTATTAATTACTTTTTTTATACAAATAGAAAGTATTTATTGTTTCTTAATATGAATATTTTAATAAATGAAATTTATTTGATTATTGTAATCACTGAAAGTGATAATTTTCTGACAAGACAATACAAATGAGACACGTGAGAGAGGATTAAGCAGTTAACAGTGAACTGACAACTAAGATTTGAAGGAAACAATAAAAGCATAATTAAAAGGCTTTCTTTAACAAATTTGTGAGGAGCTAGCTAGTTGGATGAGAATCATTCCAATAAATTATTCTCACAAAGATATTCACCAACTATAGTACGGTTGAAATGTTGCATAATGGATGAAAAATATATATTCAAAGAACAAAGGGGGACGGCTGTTGCTACCATGTTTAATTAGTGTCTATTTTGTGGGGAGGGGATAATGTCATGTGTGTCCCACATAGTAATTTAATCACAAATACCATATAAAATTATTGGTCTATTTGATTATGCAAGGAACAATGTAATTTTGATGAAAGAAAGAATATGAAGCTTTTGTTAAATGCCAGTTTACAAGGTTAAACAAATTGGCTCTAAATGTTTTTGTTGTTCCATGGTCAATTTTGTTAATGACTAATGTTCCTCCCTTCATCCTATATAATACGAGTAATTGGCTTAAGGAATGCAATAATATAATATAATTCGTAAACAAAAAATTGTATTGAATATTTTATTTATGGATTTAATTTATATATACTAACAATATAAATATATTTTATACTGATAATTAATTATAACTGTTAAATTATTAAAATTATTTGACTTATCTTATAATTATTTTTAAAATCATATATATAAATGGTTGTAGTGTATTGACTATGTACAAAATTTACACAGACAATATATAATAATTAAACTTTTTATTAAATTACTTTTTACTCTATCGTGTTTATTGTCATAGATTGAAAGTAAAACATTAATAACAATTAAGGATATAATGAAAAAAAAAATAAAAGGATAAATATGTTCCTTCAAATTTAAGTTAAAATATTAATAAATAATTTTTTTAACTAAAACCTCTATAATTTAAATTAGTTTCAAACATCAATCATAGATAATTTTTTTTCCATTTTTGATTGTCTTATGTGTCAAGATACTCTTTATATAGAAGAAAAGGAGAGTTAAGGGGTATATTTTTTGAAGAGAGTTTATTAAATGTGAGATTTTGAAGTGTTGAACATAATTAAATAATCGAACTTTGAGCAATAATATAACACTTAAATTTTTTTTTACCTTCATGTTACAAAGAAGAATTATATATATTGTTTCTAATTTTTAAATGATAAAAGTTTTATTTGAAAATAATATTTATAACTCAATATTATTCCCTGAACCAGAAGTAGTTGATTTAAGCAACAAATACAATATATCATTTTATATTTGTTGACGATTTTTATACTATGTTCGAGATCAATTTTGATTTTCCTATAAACATTGAAGTTGTATATATTTTTAGTAGTATATAAAGAATGTCTTAATATTAATTTTTTAAATTATTTTTATTTCGTTTCAAAATTACATTTACTATATGTTCAAGAGGGAGAGAGTTTATTCATAAATCAAACGAGTCGAACTATAAATAATTCAAATTTAACTCATTTATTTAGTGAACTCAATTTTTAACTCAAGTTCAATTGATTAAATTAATGAACCAAATTCAACGAGGTAATAATCAAATCAAGTCTTGAATTATTTTTTACTTGGTTTGATTTATCGTTGGCCCTATTTAGAGGGGAGGCGAGATTTTAAATTTTTTGTGTTTTGTTGAAATTTTCGAACGGGAGGAGGAGAGAGGAGCAAATTTTATCCTTAAGTTTGATTTTGTTTTTCCTCCATTTTTTGAAATTCAGAGGAGAGGAGAGGAGAGGAGAGCAACTCAATAAAACTAAAAAATTATTTAAAAGCTTTATTTTTCTTTAACCAAACCCAAACCATTAAAAATATATATCTTCACCCTCCCATTTGAATCAAACATGTTTCTATTTCTAACTCCTAAATTGAATATTATTGTTTATACAATACTCCTTGTGTGTTGTCTTAAAAAAAATACATTTATATATATCTTCCTTGTGTGTTGTCTTATAATACATTTATTTTGACATTTAAAAAAAATTGTCTCTTTATACTATCAATCAAACATCACTTATTATATTTTGCAAATAAACCTTCGTTTATTGCATATCAACTCATCGAGTTGCTCTTATATATACTAGCAATCCTTTTTATAAAAGATAAATAATATAAAAATAAATTAATAAAAATTAAAATATTTAATCTATACTATAAATCAAATACATCCATTTTTTTAATTCATTTTTACTTCATCTATCTCTTATAAAAAGAACTAACGATAATATTACATAAACTATTTTAATAAATAAAATTTATTTTATAATTAAAATTAACACAATTAATAATTTTCTAAAGATTTATGCGGTACTCAAATAAAATATTTATAGCCACAAAGATTGAGTATATTTTTCCGGCCAAAGGCCTTCAATAGTTTAATTGAAGTCGGCTCTCTAGTCTAATGAAAAAGTCAACTATTTACTTCTTAGCCGTTTATTATTATTTTTTAAATAAATAAAAAAAAGAAACCAACATTTTTAACCACCAAATCTTAAAGCTTCATAGTCCTTCGGTGTCAATCCCTCCCCTCGTGTGTATTACTATTATGTAAATAAGTAATCTAAATTCTTTTTCTTAACTTAATACTCCATGCAAAATGTCCAAATGCATGCACACCACAAAATGCGCAATGCATGATATAATGATTTGTATAATGTGTATATATTATTGTATAAAAGGGAAATCGGCATAAGAGTCCAAGTCAGCATGCATGCATGTATCATGTTTTCATTGTATGTGTGTGATTGAATGAATTAATTAACTAAATGGATAACCATTGGGTTGGAATTTGGACGAAAGATTGGCTAATTTTAAATAAACTACAAAAAGAATATATACTATAGTTGTCTCCATCCGAACCACCGCCAAATGAATATATTTTGACCATTTGTTTGATTTTGCATCACAAAGAATCAATATAGAATTTGATATTAAGTATAAATTAAATATAAAATAATTTATATTTTAATATGTATAAAAACAAGTTAAATAATAAATTTAAGTTTCAAAATCACATTTGATATTGGTTATAAATCTTACTTGAAATTAAAATTACTTTTGAAAGTAGAATCAAACGTACAGTAAATATATATAATTAATGTGTAATATGGAAATTATGTCTTCTTGTATGATTCAATGACATGTAGTTTACTTTTATCTGATTTATAAACAAAGTTTTTTTATTTCACATGTATCAAGAAACTTGTTATAATTACAAAAATATCACTTATTATAATAATTACCATATTAAATTTGTATTAGACAGTTGCACTCATAAAAAAATAAAAGAATTAACTGCACTTTTAATTCTTCAAATTTTAAAATATGATAATTTTGATTTTTTTAATTTGAAAGTTGTAATTTTAGTCAATTTTACAAGTGAACGACTCGTTGATCATATTCAGTTAATACCGACTCATTTTATTAGACATTTGCACTCATATACATTTTAATGATGTCAATTTACATTTTAATGATGAAATCCATTTACACTCATTTGCTTTACATGGGTTCTATCATTAAAACATTATATGAACGATAAAATCCATTTATATTTTAATTATTTCACTTTATCTAATTCATATATAT
>NC_021167.2:1868885-1909111 GCF_000331145.2 Cicer arietinum | reverse complement strand
TATATATATATATATATATATATATATATATATATATATATATATATATGAATGATACAACCCATGTACATTTTAATGAGACAAAAATTGCAGCATAATTTTAAAGTAAAAAATATATAATGAAAAGTTACATTTTAAAAGAAGGTCAAAATAAGATAATTTTAATGTTTTGAACTTAAAACAACTAAAAGTCCATTATTATTATGGTTAAGAAAAATAAATAACATTTTTTATCCAAATTTTTTTAAAAAAAACTGTTTTAACTTTAAATTTAGCTAAAAGACATGTCGTACATTATCTATTTTTAAAATAAAACACAAATTTGTCCTGCTCTATCAAAATCTAATAATTTCTATAAAATAATAAAATTTGACAAAAACACATTTCCAACAAAAAAATCAAATAAAGTTCGAATACCATGTCTCACCAACCAATTAAATATGATTTTTTTTTATCAAGTAGACAATTATTTTTAAAGAAAAATTGAGTAAAAAATATATTTAATTTTATTTCTATTTATGTGGAGAAAAATTGGTCAATGAATCTACTAACACTTATCAATACCAATTTTGTTTTCTTCAGTGATTATGCCAAGTAAAAGACTATTTCATTCAATTGTGTGCTTCTTATAGCGTTAAACGAAACCAAGGAAGATTAACTAAATTAAAGAAACCTTAATAAAAAATGTGACTCAAATTAAATAACAATAACATTGAGTTCTATTTATTGATGTAAGTGTTAAATGGGTTGTACAATTGATAATTTTTTTAGATAAACAAAAATATTATTAACGGTAATACAAGAAATTAGATAGGGACGTAGGACTGATATTTAGAGAAAGCTAGGTAGTATTGCCTCTATATGTCACATTCTTCAACCACTAAAATTGAATAAAATGGCTAATAACTGCCCATGTTTTAGACAACTCACTCCATTCTATTGTCATTTTATGGTCGATGGGAATGAAAGATATGGTTTGAATCCAAATGTTGTGTCATTTAAGGCTTTGATTTATGGCATCAATGACTGTTGTGGAAGGTATGCTAGTGAAGGGGTAGAAGGGAAGGGAGGGAGTGGAGGAAGGGGAATGGATGAACGTAGATTTGGTGTAGAGGGGATATATCACTCTATTTGGTGGAATTTTATGCTCATAGCATAAAAATTTAAATATTTTTACCAAGATACTCTATGATAGTTTTTTATTGGTGGACATAATAGCTTGTCTATTGGAAACTCATATCACGAATTGATTTAGTAACCAGTTCCTCTTTCGAATCCAACTTTGTTTATGGGATTTCTCTCTGGCTCTTTCATTTCTTCAATACCTTGAATCTTTAGCTCAAACAAATTGAGTTATCCAATCCCACAACTTGATATTCATGTATTTTTGTTGTGTTTGATATATAATACTATTTCGATATCAAATATAAGTAAAAATTGATCAAATATTTTTATATGTATTTGGTCAAATTTGAGACCTCTCAGTATGTTTGATTTAATTGTAAAATTCTGAAGTAACGGCACCTGGAAGGCTAGTATTGTTTAACTTATTTTTCGTTAGAATGTGAAAATGCTTTCCTTCCAAGCACTACTGCATTGAACTATAAGGTTTAGGTCTGGTATAAATTTTAATTTATTTGTTAAATTACATAGTAAAGTAATAAAACTGTGTAAATGTTAGTAGTAGCTTCCTAGAGGGTTGAAAGTTCTATATCCAAAAATATAAAATCAGTTGTTTGTGAGGTTCATGCATTTTTTTCCTCAACAAAATGATCGCATACACTCAATCTTCTGCGACCATAGAACTTTCTTGATATGCCGTTCAAAAAAAATAATAGAACGATCCATTCTAATTAACAGAAGAAACTGGTCAAATTGAACATCTTAATCCCCTCCTGACTCCAACAAAACTCTTATCCTAAAGAATCATATAAAAAACTCCAACGAAACTCTTATCTTAAAGAATCATATAAAAACTCAACAAAACTCTAATCCTAAAGAATCATATATAAACCCCAGCAAAACTCTAATCCTAGAGACTCATGAAAATTCCAACAAACCTCTAATTCTAAAGAATCATAAAAAAACTCGATTCTCTAATCCTCCCGACACCGTCCTATGCTCTGTACATCATAAACAGGCAATGTACATTTTTTTTTCCTACATGAAATGGTTAGGAGCAATTCAAAAATGACTTGGTCTTTTTGAATTCACTCGGGTAAATAAATGCAGAATCCAAACACAGACCACCTTTAGTGTGTGTGCAATCAATTTGAGTCATAGAGAATTTAACTTTGGTTGATGAATTGCCATCCTCAACCGTGAAGTCCCCTGCATGGTAAAAACTCCAATTGCCAGATTCTTTCAGAAAACACTGGGAGGCAACGTATTGCCCATCTGAAGTCCAGAGTTGGAATCGGACAGGCTTTTTGTCCCACCCATGAACATGTTCAGTGTTGCAGACCCGACGTCCAAATCTCTTGGCGGCTCGCCCTAGGTGTACTCTGAAATATAAGCTATAAGTCCCGGCTGGAAATGGGAACTCTACTTCCCCGTCCACTTCAAACCACCAGGTTTGCTGAAGGTATGCAACACTACTGAATCTGTGGAGGAGACAACTCAATTTCAATTCCAGAGTTCCACTAAAATAAATTTTATTATACTGGCAATCAAACCAAACTACCTGATTACGAGGTTCACAAGTTGCATCAGCAACTATGAAAATTAAGGAAAAGGAAGCATGTTTAACAATGCAATTCAAGTTTAAACAATATCCACAAGTTTTCCTTCACAATAGCACAAAGATTTATACATGCATATATATGTGCTCAATGCCTCAGTAGTAGAGGAGCATAATATGCACACATGTTGAAAATAATATTGCTTCAATGTAAGTTGTTACATTTTCAAACAATGTACTTATCTCTATACGTTTTCACCTTTATAAAATGCTCAAAAATATGACAATAGATGCATGTAGATTCTGTGTAGATATTTAACCATAAAGAAGAAGCAAAATATAAATATGACTATTTGTCTATTAAATAGATTACAATGTGATATTTTTTGTTTTTTATCAAGGTTTTTTTTTTTCTTAGTTAAGGAAAGTATTCTTCTATCCAATTGTCAATGAATCAATCACCCTAAGTATGAATTGCCATTGCCAAAGACCCCTTCTAAGTGTTTTCGCTTACACATAAATCCAAGAATTGAACCTATAACCACATGTTTGAGGAACATGTACCCCACAATTGGACTAACCGACTAACACATGTTGATATTGAGCATTTGATTCACTATCCAATTATAATCCTTTATGAAAATTATGCAATGCTAACCCAACCAAATCTAAAAACTTCAACTAAGTTTGGGGGGATTTCCGGTGTAAGAAAAAAGATATTCACAGACTTTACTTGTATGGATTTCATTCTTAATCATAAAAAATAAAATGATCATTAATGAAAAAGGAAGATAAAAAATTATCAGATATATGTTTATCAGATAAAAAATAAATAATAAACTGGATGATTGAAATGGAGGAATGCCTCGGGTGTTTTATGCGATAAAAAAAAGTACCGCTCAAATTGAAGGGGCAATTTTATCACAACTGTAAGAGTGGCGATGTTATATGGGACAAAGTGTTAGGTAGTAAAAAACCAACATGAGGATAAAATAAGTGTAGCAAAGATGTGAATGTTGCATTGGATGTGTGAAAAGATAATACTAGATAGAATTAGGAATGACAACATTAGAGAGTGGGTCGGGGTAGCACCTATATCAATAAAGATGGTAGAAACTGGGCTTAGGTGGTTTTAGCATGTGGAGAAGAGACTTGTAGATTTTGTAGTGAGGAGAGTAGATCAAATGGAGGAAAATCATCCGAGGCAAGGACAGACCTAGGAAAACTATAAGGGAGACTATTAGGGAAAACCTAGATATTAATGAGTTGGAATGAGATATCCTATATGATAGTATGCAGTGGCATCGATTGATCCATATCGTCAACCCTACTTAGCGGAAAAAGG
Organism: Cicer arietinum; assembly: GCF_000331145.2. NCBI lineage: Eukaryota > Viridiplantae > Streptophyta > Magnoliopsida > Fabales > Fabaceae > Cicer > Cicer arietinum. Next base: position 1,905,086 of record NC_021167.2, on the reverse strand, counting down.
TTTGGTTGTTGCTGTTGTTGAATATGTTTGTCATACTCACACATAAAAATATAAGATCATAAACTAAAGACAGAGAGATAAAACAAAGGCAAGTGAGTTTGCTCCTTGACTTTTCAGTTTCACATATCAATGATATCATATAGGCTGATGTGTTTCCTCTTTTTTTTTTAATCTATAGATGAGATGATATAATTACCACTATAAACTCACACATAACTGTGAAGTCTCAGGTTCGAATCCGATATATGATGTCAAACCTAACAATATCGGCATTTGCTAGTTGAGCTAGAACTTAAGAACTATTGTGTTTCCTCTTTATTCCCCTCTTTATATATTTTTTGTTATAAGCTTTTGCTTAAACACAAGCTGGGATATTTTGAGGTTTAAGTCACTTCATTCAAGCCAGGTTTGTCTATTCAAGGATAATTATTCACTATGTTATGCAGACTTAAACTTCAATTGAGAATGGATTTTTCACTAAACATCTGTCGCTGCTTTTATTCCCTTACCTTACCCTCCCCTCCCCTCCCCTCCCCTCCCCTCCCCTCATCATCAAACTATTGAATAACAAAAAAAAAAAAATCATTCTCATATAATTTTTTTTAAGACAAACCATCTAGTAAATGCAATTAAATTATAAGAATCAGAACGATTCACAATGCTAAATAGATAAATATGAAAAAAACTAACCTAGATTCTTCAGTGAGGATATGATTCCAATATCTCCTATCATCAATCCCAGTTATGGATAGTCCCTTGGCTGATATTGCCAAGCAAAGCTTACCTGTGCCTTTATCAAGCCAAACTTTCTGCACACACAGAGACACATATATTTCAGCATCCTCAATTGGATTGAAAACCCTAATATTTCAATTTCCGAAAAAATTAGGGTTTTGTATAAGAATGAAAGAATTGAAGCTAAGAAGAAGTACCTTGGTGCCTCCTTCAAAAGTATTGAGGCGACAAAGAGAGGCGTAAATCGATCGTTTTCCGGAATGGAGAGGAAAATCGTGGTTAAAGATTTTGGTGAGGATAGAATCGTAATTGGGTGGCAATTTGGATTCCCAAACGAAATCAGCAGAAGAAGCAGCGCGAAAAGCGTGATTCAAGGTAGCGAGTTGACAGATCTGAGGAGGATCCATGTAAGAGATAATGGAAGCGACGCAACTTTCCGGTAAATCATCTAAGGTGGAACCGGAAGAAGCGGTTGTTGGGTTTGGTCGAAAGAAAGAAAGGCTAATACCCATGAAAATGAAAATGAAAATGAAAATGAAAATGAAATTGAAATTGAAATTGAAAAGAAAAGAGAAAGAAGATCGAAAGGTGTTTCATAAAAAGAAATGGATTTAGGGTGAAATGAAAAGGAACAACGCGTACCAGTTGTCGTCGCTAGAAGACTCTATGGGTTTTGGTTTCTTCACTTTCTTTGTTTGTTTTCTTTTCACGTCAGAGCCAACTCACCGGTACTATCTATTTTTTTTTAGATTTGGAATTTTTTATTTATTTTTTTTTATTTTTTATTTTTTATAATCTCAACAATAATAATATTCTACGTTCTATTTTTTTTTTTTCATAAGTTTCTCGTTAGTGAGATGTTATAAATCGGAGTTCAATAAATAAATAAAATTTTAATTTATCTAATATTTGTATACAAATGTAATCAAAATTATATTGATTCAATTATTAGCAACAATTAATTGGGTAACTTTATTTAAAAAATATTACTTGTGTCGTATTTTATTTAACTCAATGACAAATATAATATAATTAAAAAAATCTCAAGGTTATTTTATTCTGGTCATTTAATTTTTCAATTAAAACATTTCGACATTAATTACTAACTATTTTTATTATATTCAAAATTGATTATTGACTATACGTTGTAGGTATCATTTATAAGTTAACATGCATATTAATAATCAATGATATCTTATAATTATATATTTAAATAAATAATTAAAATAATTTATTTTCTGTATTTAGTCTGAGCACGAAGGAAAAAAAAATACATATATGCGCTCTTTTTTCTCTTTAAAAAATTTAGCACTAATTTGTATTGAAAATTGATATGTTTTGATGATGTAGTACATTGAGGTGTCAGTAACAATATTGAAAAATATGAATTGTTGAAGAACAAAAAAAAAACACATGGTGGGAGGAACACATGCTAGAGATTGAACTTGAAGGATTAGCCATTGTACTTTTATAACATTTCGAGACTACGCCATCTTTCTGAACCTTTAAAGTTATCTTATTTGTTTTCAACAACAACAAAAAAAGTTATCTTATTTTCTAAACGGAACATAGAGTATTTTTTTTATTTGCGTTATTATTATTTGTTCTCTTTTATATATTTAATGTTTTAGTGTTGTATATTTTGCAGGATGGACAAAGTTCAATTTCCAAAAGTTACATTTTTGGGTAAGGATAATGGGATTTAAAAGTGACCAACCTCTAAACCCATGAAGATATTTGGAATGTCATTGAACCCAAAGTCTCACATTATGATAATTTGTCAAAATTAAACTAAAGTAAAATATTAATACTCATTATCTAACATTTTTAGGATATTTATCCACAAAATTTTTAAAGAGGTTACTTTCTATATCATCTAATATTTTAATCGGACCATTGATTAAAATGTAGAAGCTTCTTAGGTCATGATTTGATCATTGATTAACAGATATAACTAATTAAATAGATAATTATTATAAAAAATGTAGAAGCTTCTTAGGTCATGATTGTACGTTTTATTTTTATTTTTTCCATAAAATCAAGTCATTTATAGCGATAAATAATACATATTTTTATAAAAATAAAAGTATAAAAAAATCGAGTCTTTCATAAATTAATTCCTTATAAGTTGAACAAACTTTAGTTAGTTAAGTATAAAAAAATTTGTTGTCACATTATTTATAAAAGGTCATGTGTTTTTAAATTTATAAACGCGGATTCAATATATTATTAAATGAATATTTTTACAATAATAATATCAATATTTAAGAATAAAATTGAATTGAGAACCGGTCAATTGTTGGAAGGTCAATCTCATTTATACCATTGCTAATTAAGGTTCAACCAATTTTTTTATAATAATTTTTTATTTAATTAGTTATCTGTTAATCAATGATCAAATCATGACCCAAGAAGCTTCTACAGTTTAATCAATGGTCCGATTAAAATATTAGATGATATGGAAAGTAACCTCTTTAAAATTTTTATGGATAAATATCCTAAAAATGTTAGATAATAAGTATTAATATTTTACTTTAGTTTAATTTTGACAAATTATCATAATGTGAGTCTTTGGCTTCAATGACATTCCAAATATCTTCATGGGTTTAGAGGTTGGTCACTTTTAAATCCCATTATCCTTACCCAAAAATGTAATTTTTGGAAATTGAACTTTGTCCATCCTATAAATTAAATAGTATATATTTTCGTGTTTTGGTTTTTGAATTAGTCAAACAATATCATTATAGTATGTAAATATATCTAAATTACAAAAGTATTATTAAATGTAAACAATATCATTATAGTATGTAAATATATCTAAATTACAAAAGTATTATTAAATGTGTCAGTTGAATTCTCAAATAATTTTTTTTATTGGTTTAGTCTTCACAAGTTTTTTCCATTTATTTTAGATTTAATTATAATTTTAATCATGTATTTTATTTTAAGGGAATCACATAATTAGCCCTCTATTTTATTTTTGTCCAATTTAATTTCTCAATTAAAATTTTAGTCCTAAAATGGATGATGTGAAGCAATCCATGAACTAATTATATTTTTTTAATTATTCTAATTTATTAAAACACATTTGGGGATTGATTCTAATTTATCAAACTCAATAAATATATTTTTTTAATCTTCAATAAAAATCAATTTTTTACTATAACAATTTTAAGTTTCCCTCAATATTTTTATTTTTTTAATTATATGTTTTTATTCAAATATTTGTGGAGGCGATCTTTGAATATGTCATTTGGATAAATTATGAGCATATACTGGATTGTATATTGATAAATCAATCCCCAAATATTCATAATTATAATAAAAGTGAACCCATGGCATCATTTGCTTATGCACCACAAGATTTTGTGCCATTTTACATTCAGACAGGTGGGACCCCAATTCCCACAAAAACATTAGAATTTCTCATGTTATTAGAAAATCATACATTTTCGAATCAAATCTTTACAACAAAAGCGAGTAGATAGTGAGAGATGGAATAAATATTAGAGAAACATGTACATGACTTCATAACCTCGTAACTGTGTTAATAATTAGGATATTAGAGAACTATAGGATAAAAACGGGGTTCAATTGTATACAACATATCAATATCATCCCCTTATACAACCATTTTATTTTAATATTAATAGGTCAACTCTCCCATAGAAAAGGAAATGATAATTGATAGATCGGATTTTTTTTATAAAGTTTTGGTGACCGAGTTGCCAGTGATATCATATAAAAATGTGTTTGTCTTTCATTATTTATATGTAAAAACTTAGAAAATAAAATAGTAATACTATAATAAAGGCAACTATTACATTAGAGTTCTTACTTAACAAGAGTTTATGTTGATTACAGTAAATAGCGTATCTTCAAGTGTTGAAGTGTCTCAAAATCTATTACAAGCTGAATTGTTGTAGCATTTAGATTCCAGTTATAAATTAGATGTTGCAAGATTTGGGGAAATATATTACACTTTGTTATAATTTTGTTGCAAATCTGTTACATAGTTGTTGACCATAAGCGATGTAATTGATATTTGGCATATACTCTGTGTACTGTAATACATTATGTAAAGGAATTACAAAACAACTTGACCAGATATTTGGGATTGACTATATAATAATTACAGGGTTTAAACAAAAGTTATGAAGTACTCTAGTGACACCTAATCCAGATTAAGATAGATAAAAAGCCAAATTATAAGGTGGCATATACTAATTCACAGTGACCTACCTATAACATGGTAATTGCTGCAATTTGGTCAAGTACGTGGCTCAATGGCCAGATTGGGTGGTGCTCAATAAGTAAACTCTTCTATCAGATAAAATAGCTATGTATATTAGCTTCTTTTCTTTTCAAGTCTTTTGACCTAGCTAGATTATAGCATTAAATGCTATAAATTTTGTCACTAAGAAAAAAATAAATAAAGGACAACAAAGTATAGTAGGATGCACTTCTAGAACTCTCCAATGTACAAAATGAATCATCAATGACGTATATGTTGAGATTTAAGACATGAAAATTTTAGTTAGGATGAGATTATTAATTATATATCTATCCATTATGGTTTGCAGAGATAGATAAAAGATCTATCAAAAGATCTTCCTGAACATAAAAACGAATGAAGGAACACAGATTGAGAATTTAGTACAGATATTGGAAAGATTTCAAGTTGGACAAAGCATAACAAGTTTAAGACTTGAAGCATTCAATGATATTCATAGGTAGATTTAGTTGAGATGCTTAATTTGGTCAGACAAATCTAGGAAATGCCCGCAAAATCTCCTTAAAAACTGCTATATACACCTGCCTCGTGCTTCTTATTTCAGTTTTGTAGTATATTATAGGGACACTTTGATGAAAAAAGAAAAAAAATAAAATAATGTTTCCTTCAAAAGAAAGAAGACGTGGGGAAGAGGAAGCATCCAAGTAATTAAGATTCATAATAATATCATTAATGCAAGGCTAGCTATTGAACACATCATATATGTATGCCGTTGACAAAACATTGAGTGGTTTATAGACAGATATAATTCCAATTATTCTATTCTATCTCCAACTACTAGTACAGCTCTTTGAACAACCATCACGAAAAACTATATAGGAAATCCAATATTTATATTATTTTCTTCAAGTGGTTCTAATAAGTGGCCTGCCTATTTAAGAACATATTCTGATATTCTGATATACATGCCATCAGCACTGTCTACTCCTTTCTATTCTTCCCTCCTTCTTTCATTTTCAGCACTTCACACTCTTTTAATCTATCTATTACCTTTCTATATATTTTAAAAAGAGTTTCATTCTTTTTTTTAGAAGAAAAACAAAATGTGGGTTCTATGTCTTGGGGCATTGGTTATTATATGCATTACACATTGGGTTTATAGATGGAGAAATCCTAGTTGCAATGGTAAACTACCACCAGGTTCAATGGGTTTTCCCCTTCTGGGTGAGACCCTCCAGTTCTTCTCCCCCAACACTTCTTGTGATATTCCTCCATTCATCAAGCAGAGAATGAAAAGGTATAAAAGTATTTCAAGTCACCAATGCAAGTTTTAATCTTTCATTTAGACAGTACAAATAGTTTTTGTTTTTAACCCTTCGGTTCCTATGAAAAAGGGACTCTGATAATTCGGAATTTAGCCGCCCAAAAGGTAAGTATGGCCAAGAATTGTTCCAACGAAAATTCGAACTCGGATTTTTTCTGAACAATTTGTCATTAACCACTTAAGTCCAATCACTTGATTAAAAAGTTATATGATGGTATTTTTCACTTGGTTAAGGAATTATATCGTAGTTTGTTTTGCACTTTTTCAGGTATGGACCAATCTTCAAGACCAGCTTGGTTGGAAGACCAGTTGTGGTGTCCACAGACCCTGATCTTAATTACTTCATATTCCAACAGGAAGGGAAAATATTCCAGAGCTGGTACCCAGATACATTCACAGAGATATTTGGGAAACAAAATGTAGGTTCCTTACATGGGTTTATGTATAAGTACCTTAAGAACATGGTGCTCAATTTGTTTGGTCCTGAAAGCCTTAAAAAGATGCTATCAGAGGTTGAAGAGGCAGCCTGCACAACATTACAACAATTGTCTTGTCAGGAGAACTGTGTTGAGCTGAAGGAAGCAACGGCAAGGGTAAAATTGTTACACTAACTATTTTTCATTTCTCTCTTGTTTTCATTTCCCATTCTATGTCTAAACCTTTGTTTATTATATACTACCCATTCAGATGATATTTGATTTGACCGCAAAAAAACTCATCAGTTATGATTCAACCAAGTCCTCAGAGAATTTAAGGGAGAACTTTGTTGCATTTATACAAGGACTAATCTCATTCCCTTTGGACGTTCCAGGAACAGCTTATCACAAATGTTTGCAGGTAAGTCCTTTATCCACCATCAAACATAGAAACGGACATTAGACATAATATTGACGTTGATACGTAACATGAAAAAGATTTGAGAAAATGAAAATAACTTATTATAATCATATGTGTCGGTGTCAGACACCAAATACGTTTTCAAATTGAAGCGTCCAATGCTACAATTTATTGAATTATTTCATGAATAATTCCTTTATAACAAAGCAACCCATAGTATTAGGCCAATCAAAAGGAAAGAAAATGTCTTTCTGGAAGAATGACCAGAACTCCAATGGTTTTCAGAGCCATTTAACATGGAATTAATGACCTTCTTTATTATCACACAAAGTGTATTTTGTTTTGATTGAGAAAACAGCGTTAATTATTTTGCTTCTGATATTTTTTCAGGGTAGGAAAAGGGCAATGAAGATGCTGAAGAACATGCTGCAAGAAAGAAGGGAAATGCCTAGGAAACAACAGAAGGATTTCTTTGACTATGTTATTGAAGAACTTAGGAAAGAAGGAACACTCCTAACTGAAGCAATCGCTCTGGACCTCATGTTTGTTCTCCTCTTTGCAAGCTTTGAAACCACTTCTCTGGCTCTTACTTATGCCATCAAATTACTCTCTGACAATCCCTCAGTGCTCAACCAATTACAAGTACGTCAAAAATACTACCTCCCTCTCTAACTATAACATTTAAAGATAATTGTTCATAAATATAAGTTTGAAATTACTAAATTTATTTATTTATTATTATTTCAAAAAATATACACTTAAATAATTTAAAGTACCTAATTAATACTCCACTTTCTACTAGTCAAATGATGATTGTATGATTGTAGATGGATAATTTTCCATCATTTGATTCCTAAGTTGTCCTCTTTATTTCTCATTGTATCAAAATAAAATTAATCCTATAAGTATCTTAAAAAATAAGAAGTCGGAATTAATCACATTATTCACATCTAAAAAAAAAACGGTATTCTAGAAGTATTTATATACAAGTAAACACATTAAATATACTATTTTTCTTAAACATATGTAAAATTTGCATAAGGAAATTAAGAAATAGTTTTTTTAAATTAAAAAAAGTTAATCTTGGAATTATTTTTATGCCTTTACGCGGCCTTCATTTTGACTTCCACTATACTAAAGTTAATGCTCTCGATACTGTGTCCTTTAGGAAGAAAATGAAGCCATCCTCAAACGACGTAAAAATCCTAACTCCGGAGTAACGTGGCAAGAATACAAATCAATGACATTTACATTTCAGGTTGGTTAATTTTTTTTCCTTCATTTCTAAAGAGGGACAATTTTTGTTGTTAAATTATCTTATTTGAAATTCAACGACGATTTGCACAGCTCATAACTGAAACCGCCAGACTCGCAAATATAGTTCCAGGAATCTTCCGGAAGGCATTAAGGGAAGTTAATTTTAAGGGTATGTGATTTTTGATTAGATCAAATTAGTGCTACCATTCATATAATACAAAACAGACAGATTTTGATTACTACGATGTATACTACCAATTATTGGACTACTATACATGGAAGCTTCAATTATTTTAACAAAATTTATTTGAAGGCTCGAATTTTAATAATACCAATTTTCAAGTTTCAATGTTCCAGTGCATTCGTACCTTGAAGTTTAAGTTAAGACCCGAAAAAGCACACTGTATTTGACATTACCTCATTTGGTCTACAATAATGAACACGTGCAGGGTATACCATACCAGCAGGGTGGGCAATCATGGTGTGTCCCCCAGCTGTACATTTGAACCCAGCGAAATATCAGGACCCTCTTGCTTTCAACCCATCTAGATGGGAGGTGCGTTTAAAATTTTCTCATTTTCTTTTCAAAATTTTCCGTCGTCTCAGAGCTGCTTCAAAAAAGTAATGTAGTAAGCTGCTTTAGCAAGTATACTATATATATTCAAGTAACTTAGATTCTAGTCTATCATCTCTCTTCTTTTACAATTAAGTGACCCAAAAAGAAATGGCCTACAGGGAATGGAACTGAATGGTGCCACCAAACATTTCATGGCTTTCGGTGGAGGCATGAGATTTTGTGTTGGGACAGACTTCGCTAAGGTTCAGATGGCTGTTTTTCTTCATAGCTTGGTCACAAAGTATAGGTAATAAGATTATGAAAAGTGACTTTAAATTGAACTTACCATCTTTAAAGCCTTGATTTAATTTGGAATGCAAAGTACCCTCGTTAACGTCTAAATAATTCAGGTGGCAACCTATCAAAGGAGGGAATATTGTTCGAACTCCTGGTTTACAGTTTCCAAATGGATTTCACGTCCAGATCACAAAGAAAGATCAAACTCATCAAAGGAAGCATGAACCAGAATATACAACTACAAATTAGAAGCCAAAACCTGCAAGAAAGACTCATGGTAGAAATTTAGACTTGACATCTTCTCAATCATGACATTTTCAAGAGGCACAGTGCAACAGTTTTGTTACGAAAGCGCCACAAAAGTAACCATAACGGCCTCTTAGTTTAAAGCCACTTAAAAATCGTGCTTCCACTAAATTTTCTTCAAGATACAATACTACCGGAGGGAAAAGGGCCAGAGGGAAGTGAGGGTTGTGTATAAAACATGTATGCCTTACGAAGGCAGTTAGGGAGGGGAAGGGAAGTTCCACTTTGTAAGAGTGTAAATGTTTCAGATTACATATTTACTATACAAATATATACCACGTGACAACAATGTTACAATCTAAATCCACTGTTCAATAAGTTTCATTCCTCAATTCTTGCCCTCCACACCCAATTGTAAAGGAACAGAAACAGAGAACGAAGACTAGTGGAAACAAAGCAAAGATAAATGATATACCTATGATTCTATAAAGTAGATAAAAAGTTGCTCTAAAAGACTAAAACATTGTACTTTCTAAGAGATCACTGACGGCATTGAATTATAAAGTCTGGCTGCAGCTTTCTCTACTAAGCACCAGGATCATATACCAAAACTTGTTTGTGTTTGTCATAATTTGCTTGCCTTACTTTATCATGCTTTGGCTCTTTGATCAGTCCCGTTGAAGGGTATTGTTCCTTTATGTGTTTGTGATGTGCAGGATTTTTATCATCAATATGCTGCAAAATATCCATATGTTTTTTATGTCTATGCTTGTGCATATCTTTCTGAACATGGTGTAAATGATCAAAGTAATCAGAATTCCTTTCAGAATGTTTGTGCTTGTGATTGTGCTCATAACTGGTCTTTCGCCTACTTGGAGCACGAAGGTCAGGGTGCCCGAGTCCTTGTTTATAATGCTTGTTGTCACGATTATGGTGGTGTCCCTTGTCAATTTTGAATTTATGTTTGTTCATGATGAACTGCTCATCAGCGCCAAAAGTATCGTCCCACCAGTCATAAAGAGGATCAAATAGACCTTTCATGTGCAAAAGCCATAATAGCACAAACACTACAATTCAAAGAACAGTATTTATGCCGATGTATTCTGCTTAATTTACAAATTGCAAGTATATTAATATACATCAAATAGAAGCCATACCTGTCGGAAAAATTGCCAAAAACAGACCAAACAGCATTATCCAGCTCAAGCATACGTATTGTATGTGACACGTGAAGTCAAAAAATCGAGAGCATTTCTGTCTGTACACCAGCCCAAACCGAGGGATAGGGAAGGATTTGATCAGATAATTTCCAGACAAATGAGTTAACACTAGACAAAAGTTATGGTCAAGTAAGGAAATATATATATGGTTATTGATCTACCAACAGCCTGCTTCTATGTATTGGCTATTTATACTTGGTTACTTAGTAAAGTTATAACAAAATATATAAATCACCTAGTATACAAACTTTTTGTATCATGCAGTTACAGACTACACTGTTGAAATAACAGTTTTTGCACAAAATACTCCACCCTTTTCCCTTTATGCTCAAAATAATGCAAAGTACTCCAAAGATAGTTTCCATGAAAAATATACAGCATTCTAGGTGTCCACAGCCGTTGGTAAAATACACCATTCAAGGTGTCCACATACATTCTAGAATTCCAGTGGTAAAATCTGTAGAGTAGAAAATGATACCTGCAAGATTTTCCGGTAATAAATTCTATAAAGCCAGTCCATAGTTTATTCCACATGCTTTCAATAGAATCAAAGAAACCATTTATACCGGTCTCTGGTGGTTGAAAAGGCATACCCTGCAACAATCAATGGTTTTGGTGATCCACATAACGATATGGTTTTATTACAGTTGTCATAACATCAAGTCCATGCATTATTGATCACATTTCATGTAAGAATGAACCCTAACTGATTCCTTAAGCATATAAGTATTTTTGGTGCAGAATTCACCTATACACATACAGCAAGTCCCATCCTTATTTTAGAAGGCGAAAAATCTTTTTTCTCATAACTTGATCCATTAAAGATTTTAAAAAACACCACAACAATAGTAGATTGCTTTGAGTACGTTTCAGGTAATAAGAGAATACAATAACCAAACCCTTAACATTACTGTTGTTTTCTTGGCCTAGGATAATAAACACTTAACATTTCTAGACCAGTACTCAGGAAGGAACAAACCTGTGTTCCATTGTCAAGAACAGTTCCAGTAGTAGTAAATTGACACTCAGCTCTATCAACTTCACTATAATCAGAGTCCTTCAATATGGCTTCATTAAAACACCCAAAAATAGGCATAATGTAAACATCAATATTTTATTTATACGCGTAACAAATAAGAATGCATTAATCCTAAGCTTCAGCTTTACCTGCACAGGAATATTTGGAAGCTTGATCAGTGTTTGGGTAGATTTTGAATGATCGGGTTGTAATCTCATTTGGCTTCATGATTAAATATTGCTCCTGATCAATGTTCAATAAAATTTAAATACCTAAACTTGAAGACCAGTGAAATTATAACTGGAAGGGTTAAAAGCAATATGCTGAAGTTGAACAAATATTTCAGCATAGTACCTCCATCAGGGTGATATCTTTGGAGCAATTAAACTGAAACACAACACAAGCAAGCTTCAAATATATTTGAATTAAATATTGTACATAACTAAACATAAGCATCTGAACATGCATTTCATTTGTTATTTTCCTTCTCATGTGATGCAGTCAGTTCAACTAACTGACTAGAGATAATTTAAACTAACATTTTTATCCTGAATCTTATGGGTGTGCAAGGAAGAAAATAACTATATTGCATGTTTAGTCCTGAAATTTTTTGTAACAACAATAGATATTAAAATAATGCATATCTGATATCGAATTTAAAATAAAAAATAAAAAAATCAACGTTCCATTGTCCAAGTAAGAGTAGAACAGGATAGCAAAAATAGATGCCATGCAGCACAACATAGAACTTAACTAAATATACAAAAAATGTAAGAACTATGATGGAGAGGTTGAGAATCAGAATACCGTCAAACTATATGATGCTTCCACTTCACCAGTATTCTTAGTTGTGATTGTAGCAACTCCAAATTGAGTAAGGGCTTCAAATGTAGGGACGCTTACACTTATGATCTTTCCTGGGCTCCTAGAGAAAAGAAAACTTGTTAAACTAATTTTCAAAAGCTTTATTATACTGACGATAAGGCTATGTTTGTTTTTGCGGTGGATTTGGTGATCACCGCACAGTAACACTGTTAATAGAATACCCAAGTTGAAGCTTTTGAAATATCACGGTGAAAGTATCTACCATGAGAAAAAAGGTATCAATGCAGTGCCAAACATGTACTAAGTCTGGTGGACATCATACCAAATCAAAAGTCATTCCCAGGTCCTTAAAAAACAAAATAGGCTGTATTACAGAAACATTCCACCATCATTTTTTCATACTATTCTTTGTAAATACCATCTTATTTTCAAGATTTGTATTTCCATTTCTGGCCAGGAACTTCAGTATGTGCACTTCATTATTGGTAGTCCTGACTTCTTTTTTAAAAAATGAAAGTGAAAGAAAATAACCCCGAAAAGAACAATTCATCTTAACATCATATCTTAGACTTCGTTCAATTTGAGAAAACATTCTATTTTCATTTTCTATTTTGACTAATAACTACCAAAATGTCATTTTGTTTTCACCTTGTTTTCCTTAAAGTAAAAATAATGAAATAAAGCGGACAAAATTGAAACCAATGTGATATTTTTGTAACAGTAATGAAAATAGAAAAAAATGAAGAAAACCAAAGTGAACAAAAATGTCATTTTGTTTTTTTGTCAGCCTACAATCTTGTTCAAGCTAACAAAACAAGTTCACACATCAGGTTTTCAAAGAAAATATCACAAATGAATGCCAACTTTAGTAACTAGTGATAGGTATAGTGATAGGAATAATGAAGATGTAAATAGGAATAAGCCTTTACTGGTTTATCACAGGAAAAACAATAAGAAATAATGATGTTTTTGTTTTATGGTTAGGTTGTTAGTAGTTATTGTTTTATAGTTAGGTGGTTAGTTGTTAGTTGTTAGGTAATGCTCTTGGATCCTATCCCTTGTATAATCAGCCTATAAATAAAGGCTCCCACCCCTTTGAATGGATCTTTGGCAAAATTAGAAATTGAGTGGTTTATACCATTTGTAGGAGCGTATCTGTTCTTTTGTATCATTTTCTTTCAATCAATAAAAACTAGGGACAAATAATTCCCTTTTGATATTGAATTCTATCAAGGAACCTAACATATAGTGTTTACAAACATGTGTAGACTATGTAGTAGCAGTGGTGATGAGGATGATGGCCATGGCAGATCCATAACCATGACATATAATAGAACGCCATTGTTTCCAAATAATACCCTTACCAAGGAAATAATAGAATAGTACCTTTGATAAACATAGTCTACATCATTGGCACTTAACTCTATCACAATATTTGTATTAAGAACCTCCGTTATTCCAATGGAAAAAGAGAAACTCCCAGCATTCTGCAAACAAATCAAATAAAAATCCGTTTCTAATAGGAATAGAAGACACCATATCAAATAAAACATACAATCCTTGTGACATAACTGGATGCTCATTTATCCTTTCAAACCTTCCTTCCAAACCATAGAGTGGCACCTGATTCCTACTTATTCGATTCAGGTCAGCCTGTTAATGACAAAAAGTTTCTTTCAAATTTTCAACAACTACAAGAAAACTGGATATAAAGTTTCAGTCAACAATCGGTTAATATAAGCATTAAGCAATAAGATTTTAAACAAAAAAATTAATGGTTATTGGTGTAAATATGCATCTCTTAAAGTAATTGTTATTTTTGTGCGCAAAAGCCCAATGTCAGGTGTTTGAGACGTAATCTGTGTTTGAGTGAACATATGATACAAGTGATTTGAATGAAATTGATTTTCTAAACTGATGTAGTTACAATCGAGTTTGAAGTGAGATTACTTACGTTTGGATGTTTTTACTCTAAAAGCAAGTTTGATATAAAACTTAGTTTAAATTTTTCAACCCAATGCAAAAGCTATTGTTTATTACATCTAGTCAAACAAGTGTAGAGTTATAAGAAGTCATCCGATGATCCTAGTAACTAATGAAGATTTTGGATCAAATGGTCCACACATAGAAAGGAAAGACAAGTATACAACTAAAGAAATATTCTACCACCTATGAAATACATACAGCTGCAAAAAGGGAATAGAATGAAATCAAAACAAAAGTTAAGAAGAAAAAAATTGTTGCAGTGCCAACCTCCCAAAAATTCCACAATTGATTATGCAAACAACTCCAAAAGGGTGAAGAGCAAAAGTTTGGTTGTCCACTAAAAGCTTCATAACTGATACCAATTTTGTTACATTCAATACCATCTAAAGTAAATCTGACCCTCTCAAGCAGCATCCACATAGAAATGTTTCTCCCTAAGTCATGTGGTTGACCAAGGCCACCCTGCCAAAAGAAAAATCTCTAAATATTTTGCTTAAGCTTGTAAAAGTTGAGTGAATAATGCCAAAACATGTAAAAGTTGATCATTGCAAATTAGCGTGATCTGTGTATAAAAAAAGCATAAGTAACAAAGTCGGCATCAATTATTCAGACTAGCAAAACAATGAGACAGATTTATAATTTAATTTAAGTCAAATAGTCAATAGAGGTCATTTATCGTAAATCAGTAAAGGAAGCATACCTGCCTTGGAACAACAAGATAGAAATCCTCAAAATTTGGTATATTTGTATAACCAACAAAATCTCCTATAAGATTAACCTTCAAAAATTTATCATCAGATGTCACTGCTCTGTTTTCAGGACCCACAACCACTTCCTGCCAGAAATATTTTGGATGGACAAACTTCTGTTATACACAAGAAATGGAAAAGAAATATGTGCTTTTTCAAGGATTAAATTGTAAGTGTAAGATATCTTCTAGGACAAAACTGCTTGTTTTCTTTGATATACAAATGAAGAAAAATAAACATGCTATTCTTAGTTTAGCAAATGAATGGAGAAAAGAGAAAGGGAAGGACCAAGGACTCAGGCTAATCTTCATTCAAACTTAGAAGAAAAAAATATATTAAAACAAGTGTTGTTGATCCAAAGGTGATCCCAAGTGATAAAAATATGGGTATCAGGCGACGATGTAATGTAACCAATTTAACGGCGATAGCATATGGTGTATTGGTGTACCATTTAAAAATGGGTGTACAGTATATGTCTTCCTATGACAGAAAATAAATGACACATTTAAATCTCATAAAATTTCACAAAGAGACCAATAATTACGTACCGAAACTTTAGTTCCACTCTTCACCTGTATCCGAACACTAAATCCCAGTGTTCGCTGCCCAATGCCAAAAACATGAAACCTGAAATGATTTATAAAGAGTGAGAGAAGAGGGAAAATGAGTTCTAACTAGTGTCAAACAATGAAGTCACTTTCCCTTTTGCAAATTTCAGAGGTAAATGGTGAATACAGTTAAAACTTAAAACAAGACAACACTATACTATTACCAAGAGTCACAAAGCTATTTCATAAAACTCTGCTAGATTATTAGGGTATTTAATATAAAAAAAAAAAAGCATTTGTAGATTGAGTTAGAATTTGTGGGAGAACATTGTGAGTGTCATAGAGTTGAAGTTGTGCTAATTATATAAAACTTGTACTTAACCAAGATGATTAATATAATAAAAATATGGTAGGGGGATATACATCACTACTACTCAAACTCTTAAAGTCTGTCCATCTCAATGTTATCACTTCCACAAGGCGAAATATCTTAAATTATTCATACACAGAATTTTGAACAAATTTTTTGACAAGTTAGAGAACAAGGTTTAGATGGTGTTCTGTGTATATGAAAGGTTCAACATAAACATGGTTTTGATACGTTACTTTAAAAATCCACAAGTCTAACACACAAACAATACCAACTCTAAACAAATCCATTCAAAACCATATATCAACCAGGATTTCCCAAATCAATCACAATTGAAATAAAAAGGATGGAAGCTTACCAATCACCTGGAAAGCGCACACAGTGTGCAGTGTTAGCCTTTCCTTTTGTCAATTTGTCAACTAGTTAAACAATGTCGCCCAAAACTGTTAGATTCATGTAAATCTGTAAGAAGTTAAAAACATTGACAACAACTAACTTACAGAAGTTTCCACATGATGAAGGCATCCGCCGCTGGGGTCCACATGGGCAACATATTGGCTACATTAAAGGCAAAAACAAAGAGATGTTAAACGTCAGTCAGAAGCAGAAGGTAAAATGACAAAAAATAGAAGAAAATTGAGCACAAAAGTTCTTCTAGATGAGAAATTTCTTTAAAATTTAACATCATAGCTCCTAGCACAGAAATTGTAAATGACAACTAAGATCGACTAACAATCTTATTCAAGAGTGATGTTTTAAAATGTCGTGATTCAGAAAACAACAATATATCTTTTATCAACAAAGGTGAAGAACAATGAAACGTGTATAGGCACATCAATATCATCATATGAAGGCCAGGAAGGAAATGAAGATTGCTTCACAACTGAATAGTTACTTAAATAAATATAATGTAAACTACTTACAAAGTAAAGACTCAAGTAAGTCAGTAAAATGTAGGTGTTCCCCTGCAGTAACCTGACTATAGTGTTTAATTTAAAATGAAAATCATAAAATGATGTTGTTGGGAACTCAATTGTGAGTTTGGAGTAGTCTTACATTGGTTAAGGTCGGACTATATAAAATAATACAAGAGAATAGAATAATATGTTTAATGTTTTAAGGGTTTAGGTGAAAATGTCTCATGATCACTCTTTATGGTCTAATGCCTTGGTTAATATTTAAAAAAATCATAAATGATACCCAACCACATGCTATTTTTTCATCGAAACTACAAACTTATAAAGAAAACCCAACGTGAAAGAAAAGGCCACCTGAGTATTCTCGATGATATGACCATCTTCATCTCGCAGTCTGCAACACAGGTACCAGAAACTAAGCAGTGAAATCAATATTTTCTTAGACTCTAGTTGATATAGGAAAACAGTAATAAAATATGCTTCACCTCTCGCATATCTTCACAACATTTGCACCAGCATCTGGCTCACATTTTCGCGTCTGAACATAATACTCTTCTGGCTTATAAGGAACATCCTACAAAGAAGTCGCTAAAACTTCAATCTAAAGAATCAAACAACAAAAACAGCAATCCTCTTGCAGACATTTGCTTGTAAATAGAATCGTCCAAAACCATTATTAAACAATACATTTCAAATTTCTCAAAAAAAAAATTGTCATTATTGTTATCATTTATCAGATCAGATAATCCAAAAATTAATTACAATGGCAGAAGTATCATATACTTGCTTTGTATCATTCTGAATGCAAAAACCCTAAAATTATAAATAAATAAATAAAAAAGGAGTAGTTAATAGGAAAGTTAAACAAGATCAAGAAGCATCATACTCTAATGTAAGTCAATTCATACACTGCGTAAGCAGCAGTTTTGTTGACCGTTATAACCGGTGGAATCCGCAATGTCTGCATTTTTGTGGTTGAATTTTCTTCCACCTCCACCAATTCTGCAACAATCGACGCCTCTCCTCCACTCTATACAATCGTCATTATTATACAACAAATGCAATAACAATTTAGTAGCAAGGTTAATTAATTTACTTATAAAAGTAACAAAGTAAACATGGTTTACCGAGCCACTGGGAACAGCCATGCTGACTACGATTTTGGTAGTGCAGTTGAGATCGTCGGAGTTCGAATTCTTCTCGCATTTCTCGAGCTTTGATTTGGAAATGATTTGAATTCCGGCGACATGAAATGTAAGAAAGGAATAAACTAAGAAGAAGATGATTAGGGTGCTATGGGACTGGAACGGTATTGTCATTTTTTGGCGGTTTCGGTTTTCAAGTATTCAGTTGTTTTCTATTTTCTCGAAACGGAGATGGTGCATGCAAAACAGAACGGAGCAGTTTGGCGGTTATTTTTTGGGCCCATTGAAGGGCCCACTGACTGAAGGAAATGAGCGGTTACTTTTTCAATCCTTGTCCTTCAACTAGGGGATTCTATATTACTTTGAAAGAGTTTAAAGATATATTAAAGTTAGCAAGTCAATAACACTTCAATTTCTCTCACTAAGAATGTTGGATATAAGCGATCCAATTGAGAATCAAAAAGTTGTGTAATAGGTTGAATGGAATTTAGAACCATCCCACCTAATTTACAATTTCATAGAATACTGTCAATCAGAATTTTAGAGTTATTTTCCATAATAAAATAAGAGAAAACTCTTCCTCTAAGCTATAATTAAACCAAAGTATAAACACCACATTTTCACATGGAGATGTCCCATGTTCAATCTTCTTGAAGTACTTCTTGATCCATATTTCATATAAGATGTGAAAATTTAAAATTTGAAATTTTTGATATCGAAAATGACTATCAAAACTTTAGTTTATTCTAAAATTTCTAATAAAAAAAATACAAATTTAAACATATAATAACATTTTTCTTAATTTTTATAATTTAGTTAAAGTTATTTTCTTCAAGGTTGCATTAAATTAAAAAATACTAATATATTTTTCAAAAAGAGGTAATGATTGTCACAGTAAAATATTTTTCTTCAAGGTTGCATTAAATTAAAAAAATAAATACCGTAAGTAAAACCAAAGTCATGAATGGCATTTCGATTTTCTAATCGGCCAATAGCGGTCAAGCAAGTCCCGAGGTTCTGAAAACACGGCAGTGTTTAGAGAGATGCAATTGGTTGTTTCTTCCAGCAGCTCTCTACTACCTGTCTGCAGCATGTAGCTTCCCCGGCCGCCATTTTACACGTGGCTAATAGCCTTTACAATAAGCCATAGACGCAATGGCAAAAACAATTAAAAAATAAAAATTAAAAATTAATATGTGCACTGCAGTGCAGAAGAAGCAAGTGGGGAAGTTGATAAATAAACTAAACTAACAACAACAACAAGTAGTATTACTACACGTGCATTGTTCTCCACAGAAAAAGAAAAACTCCGGCAACTTCAATGGGCGGCGAGAAGAGTGAAAATAGTCCGTTTCATTTTCTGGTGAATCGATGTCGGAGCTTGGAGGAGAAACAAGCCAAGCTGGAGAAGCAGTTTGATGAATTGCTGCAGGAGAAAAGGCGCGCGGTCAAAGACAATGACGAAATCATTGCAGATTCAACAGATGGTGAATTCCTTTCTGGTTTCTTCTTCTCTCTAAGTCCTTATGCAAGCATTTTGAAATGCATGGGACACGCCGTTTATGTCCAGAGAGTTTCCTCCGGCGAGATTATTTACTGGTAATAACAAAATATACATATCATTATTTTATTCTGTGTCTGTGTTTCTTTTTTTTTTTTCTGTTCGTTCCTCCAAAAGTTTTAATTTCTTCTTAACAACTTATAAATTAAGTGTTTATTGCATAAATTTTATAAGTGTTTATATATAATTTATTTTTATAAAAATTTAGTAAAATTGTTTTCATAAGATATTATTGAGAATTTATGGAAATAAACTTGAAACCATGGAAAAGTCGACGCTATTTCAACAAGATCTCTCAAATAGTCTCATAAGTGTTGTTGTCGATTGATAAGGTTTTTAATAGACGTTAACACCATATCTTAATCCAAAATCTTAAGGCAATGGATATATGACTCACTACTTTTATATATCTTCTAACATTTAATTCATTTTTAATCAACGTAGAACTTAACCCCTCAAACTTTATGGGAACAATTAGTACTAGTACAAAATACAATCAAGTCAATCTCCCGTGTAATAAAAATCACAAATAAACCTATATATATATATATATATAGTTAAAAAGCCTAATAGTATTGAAGCTTTAGTGAAGTAGAAGTTCTGTTCCAGTTGATCAAAGAGACTTTGAAATAAGCATTCCACTATTTTTTGTGTTTCAACTTTTGATAATTACTTTCATGAGAATCACAATTGTTTTTTGTTAAGCTTCCTGTTTGCTTTTGAGACAACGAAATTTTTTATTTCAGGAATGATTCAGCGGAAACTCTGTATGGATGGAAGGACTATGAAATCATTGGACAAAGAGTAGCTGATTTCCTAGTTTCTGAGGAATATTATGGGCCTCTACGGAAAATTCTAGAACGGGTGATTACAGGAGTGCCATGGTCTGGGCAGTTTCCTTTCAAGAAGAGGTCTGGTGAAATAATGATGGCAATGGTAACAAAAACTCCTCTTTATGAGGATGGTGAGCTTGTTGGTGTTATCAGTGTTTCTAGTGATGGAGCTGTATTTAACTCTAATAAGGATTTCAACAAACGAAGAGCTTGCCAATCTCGCGGGAATGGCCAACCTGGAGCACAAAGATTCAAAAGGATTCAGTGGCCTCCACGCCCGTTGATTGCACCAGTGCCGCAGATTGCATCATCCGTTTCCAATCTGGTTCTCACAAGTTTCATCACTACTGCTCTTGACTTTTTTCTTTCTTCCATTCTGGAAGGACTATGTCAATATTTCAAGAGGTTTTGTCCCTGATTTTTAATTTCAGGAAACCAAATGTCATTCCCGAAGTCATCATAAAGAAAACACAACTGTCCAAGACACCAGCAAGAAGGATGAGTCTACTAATGAATTTAGCCAACCTTCTAAAATTGTAAATAAATCTTGTACTTTGCCTTTCATTGGTTACTCTAATAGACGATTTCATGTTATAAGACAATACCAGGAAAATGAAAAACTGTAGTCATACATGTGTCTGTATTTGTTTTGGTTTGTTATTGACACTTTATCTGAAATTTTAAGTTGGAAGTTTGAGCCTGTTTGGTGCAGTTCTGATTTATGATCTTATGGATGGTTAAATCATTTCAGGCAGCTAAAGTCCTTGCTAAGCTTCAAATCGGGGGAAGTGGAAAATGTAGGAGGAATACTAGTAGTATTAATGATAATTCAAGAAGTTATAGAGTGAATAATGAAAATGGTTTATCTGGAGGTTCAGTTGCATTAACTTCGCACCAGGACAATTCAAATGGAGCAGATAAAGATGAAAATCTCCAACAATGTAATTCTTTATTTGCTATCAATAAAGCAGATGCAAATATTTCTGCACATAGAACTTCTAGTGTTTTCAAAGATAGTTATGCTAAACCTTTCTCAAAGGACTATTGTGAATGTTTTGGTTCTTCCTTTCATCAAGACCCTTTTTTCAAGATTAGGCTGACATTGGAGCCAGAAGCTACAAATATGGTGCTAGAAGATGAAGTGCAAATGCGGCAAGAAGGGTTGCCATTGCCATGCTCGAAGGAGAGTATAGTTGTTAGCCGTGAGAGTTCATCAAGAAAAGGGAATAGTGAATCAAACTCTATTGCAGGGTGCGGAATCCATTGGGAAGACCTTCAATTAAGAGAGGAGATTGGGAAAGGTAATTATTTTTATTGTGCATTTTATGAGTCCTTTATGATGAGGAGTTGAAATGCTAGATTGTTTTTATTTTGAAGTATGCTAGACTGCTTGGTTTCAAGAGTTAGAGATAGAGGGACACTAAGAAAAACTATAGGAAAAACCACTAACAGAGATTTAGAGATAAATAGTTTATCTATAGACTTAATACATGCCTCGACATTATGATTGTTGATCTAGCCAACCCTGTCTAGTGGAAAAAGGCTTGAATATTTTGTTGTTTTTATACTTCAGCTGATGTTTATCTAATGAATATGTCTACTAAGTTATAAATGGAAGGTGATAATACGTCTTGATTAAGTAATGGTCTCAAAAATAATGTTGGACATCAATCATCAATTGTTTTTCTCTTAATAACCTAAAATCCCTTATGCCGAGTAAACTTAATCTCTTACTTCATGGAAAATTCGATAACAAAAGTTGTGGAAAATAATTGCTTCAAGAACTTGAGGTAGGACAAAATAATTCAATCGGATGTTTCTTAAAATAATTAGGTAGATCTTATCTATGTCTTTCTTATGTTTTACTTTATCTTACAGGTTCGTGTGCTGTTGTTTATCATGGAATTTGGAATGCATCGGTATAACATATTCTTCACTCTAAGTTTTTTTAGCTTGTATTTTCTTCACTCTTGCACATCTTGTGCTTGGGGTGTGATTATCATAATATAAGCTTTTTTGCCTTTTGCAATCTTCAATTGTCTTATTAGGAGTATTGACTTGCCATTTGCCTGAAAACTTATTTTCTTTTTATCAGGATGTTGCCATCAAGCTGTACTTTGGGAATGGATACACAGAGGAGACTTTACGAGACTACAAAAAAGAGGTATCTTTATTTTTATTATTGGCTTAAAAAGCAGCTGATCCCTAAAACTTGTTATTTTTTTTACTTCAGATTGATATAATGAAAAGATTGAGACACCCTCATGTATTGCTTTTCATGGGAGCAATATATTCACAGGAAAAGCTTGCCATTGTGACAGAGTTATTGCCTAGGTAAGAGTTAGGACAATTTTATCTTATAGCTTGTTATATTAACTGCTAAAAGAGTTATGCTTAAGCTAGATGCACATAAAATACCATGCATCTAGTGAATATGAATCTCTTGTCCACTGTGTGCACAAAATTTCCAGTCAACTTTCTTTTTCTAAAAGAAATTATTGGGAACCTTCTTGTGTTGATAAATTTTTTTTTGGCATGGTAGGGGAAGCCTTTTCAAAACACTTCACAAGAACAATAAAAAATTAGACATCAGAAGGCGTCTTAAAATGGCTCTTGATGTTGTGAGTTTCCTCTCTCTCACACACACACACACACACGTCAAGTTCTAGTGTTTATTTTTGCAATCTTATGAATCACACTGTTGTTTTTTGTAGGCTAGAGGAATGAATTATCTTCATCACAGAAATCCACCAATTGTGCATAGAGACCTAAAGTCTTCCAACCTGCTAGTTGATAAAAATTGGACTGTCAAGGTAATGATTACTTGAAAATGCATTCAGTAATCTCAGGAAGACTGAATACCTACCAGTTGTAAATGAGTTTTTTTTCCTCAGGTTGGAGACTTTGGCCTCTCGAGGTTGAAGGATGCAACTTTACTGACTACCAAATCCGGGAGAGGCACTGTAATTACAACACTCACTTATACTCTTTTTGATATACAAAATATCTGACTTGAACAGCTAGTAGCACAAAAATATTTGTACCGTTTTAAGTTATTTTAATTTGATTGCTTCTTTCTAACATGCTTATTTTGCTGTCAAAATGCAGCCTCAATGGATGGCCCCTGAAGTCCTCCGCAATGAACCTTCAAATGAAAAGTAATTATGTGGAGCTGAGACTTAAATTTTGTGTTCAGTCTGGAAAAATTTCATAAAATTTTCGGAAAAGTTGGTAGAGATTGTAAAACTTTGAGGATCATTCCTTATAATTTTCCAAATTGCCGTTTTCTTTAACTACTTTGTAACCTGTCATAACTCATAATGGTATCGAGGAATCAATCAATCACAATAACTTGTTTCAACCGTGATCAGATCAGTCATATTTGTTTGCAATTCTCCACAAATTTTATCACGACTGCCACCATAAAACCTTGATATAAGGTTTTACAACATGGTATTTGATGAGAAATTTCTAAATGGATGTTTTTTCAATCATTGTCCTACTTTGTCTGGTATTAAAAAACAAAGACTTGGGAAATTATTTTGTACTTCTAAGCAGTGACTAGATCATATTAAATTGGTAATGTCGATTGAAGCTTTTGAGTTCCTTTGTAGTACTTCTCATTTATTCGTTTATGCAGGTCTGATGTGTTCAGTTATGGTGTCGTCCTTTGGGAAATAATGACTCAATCTATTCCATGGGAAAATTTGAATTTCTTACAGGTTTTTCTCTGTCACATTCTCACATACATGCGCATAAGTGTGCATTTGCACATCGGACATTTGTCTTTGCTTTCTACTATGGTCTAACTGCACATGGAATCAAGCTTATATTTTCACATGCATCATCTCATATCACTTTGATTACACACTATTAACAAGCTTCATACTTATAACCTATTTAATCAATAATTTAAATTACTTAACCACCAGTATTAAAAGAAGGTGGCTGAAATTGTGATTAACTATATACTGTTAAGTGGTTAAATATATATAAACAGTTAGTTAAATATGCTTAACAGCTAATTAATCAAAGGTAATGTGACATGATTATATGTATAGAATTGTGATTAAGTATTATTCTTCACCTTAGTATGAAGATAACTGAACAACTTGTAATTTCCGTATTTCATTTGAAAGGTTGTTGGAGTAGTAGGCTTTATGGATAGAAGACTGGACCTGCCTGATGAGCTTGATCCCCATGTAGCATCAATCATAAATGGCTGCTGGCAAAGGTGCTTCTACTGTGTATACTCATTCACCCCTGCAGTTTTTCTGTATGATAGATTTCTTCTAACTCAAACTGAAAAGTTTACTTTGTGTTAAATGAGAACAGTGATCCAGAACAACGTCCGTCGTTTGAAGAGCTAATACAGAGAATGATGTTGGTTCTCAACAGAGTAACAACTATGCCATTAAAGAGAATTGCAGAATCCTGAACATGTTAGGCTGTTTAAGGGAGACAAGTGGCAGTTAAAAATGCAGGTTATCGCATACAAAAAAAGTACTGGCGGACAAATTGAGAGGCAAACCACAAATAACGACACAAGGGAGAGAAATAGAAGACTGGTTGTGATCCGAGCCACTGTTTAAGGTGACTAGAGTTGATGTTGTTGACCCATAGCTAGCTCCTTTTGTGAGGACTTGTGCTGCACAGCAGTTATAAATGATCACTACACCAATGAATACTTGTTCGGATACTCCTTGGACTATGCCACTCACTCCACATCAACTCCATTCACCGATGGGCTTGCACCCTGCAGCATATCACTTATTGTTCTTGTCTCTGACGCCTTATTTGTCTATGAATGAACATTAAAGGTTATCTAATGACTAATCGTCTTGACAAAAGAATATGGTTGATTATCTAATTGTGATGTAACTATATGCAACACCAGACACCAGGTTATATATGATTGATGCTGGAAAAGATAGTATTGTAGTGAGTGTTGTTATAATTAATGGATTCAGATTTCTTAAATAATATTTCAAATTTGATTTTTGTAAATTAAAAAGTTGCAGTTAAAATTGTAGTTTTCATCAACAGAAAATGAAAAATATGTTAACCATATACATAAATATTTCAAAAATTAATAAGATATTATGTATTCAATAATTCGTTGATAAACATTTTACATCTATAATATAATTAAAGGTTTTTTATTTAAATAAATCACTTTTTAAGAAGAAAACAAACTACTCTCTCTATTGTTTTCTTTCATTTTCACATGAATCCGAAACAAATAAGTTATAATTTATGCTGACCAACCTCCACCTTTCTCATCTCTCTCCAACCACGAAAGCAAACAAAGCACAAGACTATACCAAAAATTATCTTCTTGTTTAGATAGAAATGAAAAAGAAATACATTTTTATTATTATTTCCTCATTTTACTTTTTATCTTTGCTAAATGTAATTTTAGTTTTTCATTAGTAAAATCTACAATTTTATTCTTTTTATTTTTCTTTTGAAATTTTGATCTCTTTATTTTTTAAATTATTGACATTAAATCTCTTTTTCAATTTGAATTTTCATTTGATAATGTAACAATCGTGTTAGTGTGTTAGTGATATGCCTATGATAATATTCAAAATCATAGAGATTAAAATTTATATTAAATAATAAGACTTTAATAATTTTAAAAAAATAAATAAGTTTTTAAAAATTTCTTTTTTATTTTCTTTAAAATATTTATGGAAAAAAAAATACAATTTTTTAAAAATTACGTTTTATGTGATAAAAATTTTTGGAAAAAATCAAAAAGTTCATTACTCTTCTTTTTTTAAAATAAATAATTTTTGTGACTTTTATATTTGTTTAAATTTTTTTCAGAAATTATATTAAAGACCAAAATAATATATTTTAAAAAATAGAATAACTAGGAGTACATTTTAACTTTTTCTTCTTCTTCTTCTTCCATTTTAACCTTTTATCTTTCTAATCATAATTGTTTCTTTGATTATATTTCTATCATTATCACTATTCATTTTTTCATTTATATAAAGCAAGTTGAAAAGAAAAATTCTCATGTTCTCTATCACTGTCCATCCAAATTACACATGCCTTTTCGTCCAATCTATTAAAATTTCGATTTGCCTCATTGTTTTTCTTTATTTTCTCTCTACTTTTTTCTAATTCAAAACAAATTGTAAACAAACACACACACACACACACACATATATATATATATATATTTAAATAAATTTTTTTATTTCTATTAAGAAAAGTGGAAAATTTATGAATCTTTTAATTTTATTCTTACCATTAATCTAATCTATGTAATTTAATTTATATAAATTATCATTGTAAAAAAGTTTTATACCATTAGTCATCGTTAAATCATTAAAACAATTGACTTTTATCATAATTATATTTAAAATTTGATTTACATTAA
Organism: Cicer arietinum; assembly: GCF_000331145.2. Lineage (NCBI taxonomy): Eukaryota > Viridiplantae > Streptophyta > Magnoliopsida > Fabales > Fabaceae > Cicer > Cicer arietinum. The sequence continues at coordinate 1,878,034 of NC_021167.2, read as the reverse complement.
CATTATATAATAATATAAACTCATATAATAATATTAATGGGTTGTGATATCTTGATAATATAATTTTTTTTTTTATATTATCGGTGTATGAATATGAAACTCATTCAATAATATTAATTGATTTATAATATTTTTTTATATAAATTAAGCAAATAAAAATATTTTTCTTTTAGATCCACTTTTCATTCAAAACTTTTCATTATATATTACATTGAAACTTATATATCAAAATTTCTTATTTTTTAATTTATATTAAAATGTATATACCAAAACATCTTATTTTTTCTTTTATGTAAGAGTTGAACCATGAGAATGCAATTTATTATAATTTTTTTATAATAAATGATTAATTTTTAATATAATAAAAAAATGATTAAAAAAGTAAATTGTATCAATAAATTCAAACAAAATACATTTAATAAAATAAAATACATCAAAATTATTACAGTTGAACAGATATGTCAGAATAAATAACGTGATATATTATTTTATTTTATTTTATAATATATTATAGATAAATTAATAACTTATTACATCTTATTAAAAACTCTTTCTTATTTCTTTTTTATTTTAAATTTATTGAAGGACATTTAAGTGGAGATTGATATTTAGAAAGAAAAAAAATTAAGTATAAGATAAAAGCATTTTGTTTTGAAAGTAAGATAAAAATTGATATAACATAAAACCAAAAACGTGATTTTCGGTGCCATACTTCGTTCAAAACTAAAAGCTAACACTTTGATTAATCCGAACAAACGGCACCGAATGATTGGTACGTAGCTTCCCTCAACAACACATTCATTCACTCATCATCGCCATTCAGATTCCCATTTCCATTTCTTCCCTAATTTTCACATAGCTATGTATCTCTTTTACTATCTTCAATTCAAAAAACCATAATCATTTATCTATTTACCAATAATCCACCTCTTTTAGTTCATATTTTACATATTCTTCTTCTACATAATCATTATCATCATATTCTTTTATTCATGTTCTAAACCGACTCAATTATAGACTCGCTGAGTCACCTCATCGAATCGTATTTTCAATTCAAACCACCATGTCGACGACAAGGTCTCCGAGCCGTTCCTCAGAGGACATCGTCGATTCAACGCCGTTTATTGCAAATTCCGGCGGCTCCTCCGACGAAATCAACGCCGGTCGTCGATTTGCTCGTAGACAGAGGCTTCTTCAAGCGGCGAGGTTTCTCCGTCAAGCAAGCGGCCGTAGAATGATGCGCGAACCCTCTGTGGTTGTTCGAGAAGCTGCGGCGGAGCAATTGGAAGAAAGGCAAAGCGATTGGGCTTATTCGAAACCGGTTGTGATCCTCGACATCGTTTGGAACTTCGCTTTCGTCGTCGTGGCTGCAACCGTTTTGTTTTTGAGCCGAAGTGAAGTACCGGAAATGCCCCTGAGGTTGTGGATTGCGGGGTATGTTCTGCAATGTATTCTTCACATGGTGTGTGTTTGTTTTGAGTATAAGAGAAGGAGACGGTACCAGCGTTCTTCATCTTCCTACGCAGTAGCAGGTTCAGATAGGGTTGTTACTAGTAGTGGTAATTTGAGTTCAGCTTCAAGGGAAGTTTCTCGTTCTGCTTCTGGTTCAAGTCAGTATGTTTCATTGGCTCAATTTGATGAAGAGAGTACTAGGTGAATTTCTTCACCTTTTTTTTATTGAGCTTTTAATTGGTGAATAATCTTGATCTTTTAATACTTGTGTTGATCGATGAAGCATTTTTTGTGGGATCTGTCTGGTGAACTCTGTAACTCCAGGATGCATAGGCGAAGTTTAATGAGTTTGGTTCCATGTTAATTATGTTTATGTTTATGAATTATAACACTAGATTAAGTTTATGTTTTTTATGAGTGTTTGAAAATATAATTAGGGAATGTAGGTATGGCTTTGTTAATTGATAAGTAGAGAAAACCTCTTGTTAATTTTTGAAAGAGTTGATATAGCAGTTGTAGGTTTCTCATTAGTTAAGGAAAAGAAAAAAACTCTTCATGACAGTTCAAAATGTATTGAATGTTTTTATTCTTATACTCACTAAGATCCTGTTAAAAATGTGAAGACCTCTAAGGTTTCTCTTAGCTTGCTTTGGAAGATTGAAAAAGGTGAGAGGGAATTAAGTTTGGTGTAAAAAGAGATGACAGAAATTGCCACGTGATGATTAACTAAATTTCTGTTGAAGGAGTTGTATTTGTCCAGTTTCTCAAACTCAAGGCACAGGTGCAAGATGCCAAAAAGTATCACTTTTTCAGCCCTTGTTTTCCTTAAGTCCCAACTCGACTTGGAATTCAGCCTTAAAAATGCAATTAGAAAGGGCGGCTTTTAATTTAGCTGTCTTGTTAAGTGATTGATTAGATTTAGAATCACATTTCTAATTAACAATTTCAAATAATTTAGACATTTGTTTAAACTATAAAAAATCATAGCTTGAATGATGAAAATTATAATTTCAAGCCAAGAATTAGAAACTATTAATATTTCATTGTTACTGGACCTGTTAATGCACCTTTTTCTTTAAAATATCAATTTTTTAAGATTTATAATGTGCCATTTCATGATACAGTTTTAAGATCCAGAGCAATTATTATTATACATTTGAAATGAATGCTGTCTATTTTCTGGTCAATGTTATTTTTCACCTGTTATCAATTTTAATTGTCCTTTTTATCAGCAGTGTTGCAAAGCATTTGGAATCAGCCAATACTATGTTTTCATTTGTTTGGTGGATTATTGGATTCTACTGGGTATCAGCTGGTGGTCAAGCTTTAGCCCAAGACTCTCCCCAGCTTTACTGGTTTGTCCTCTTTCAGTTTCTCATTCAAATTGTTCATATATCTTTTCATTTTATAATTTATTCATCTTTTGGCAAGTCAACTGGTATTTTCTTATTTTAGTTGAACACCTTTGACCCAATATACATGCTTTGCAGGTTATGTATAATCTTTCTTGGTTTTGATGTTTTCTTTGTCGTTTTCTGTGTTGCACTCGCCTGTATCATTGGTATCGCTGTTTGCTGTTGTCTTCCATGTATCATTGCACTTCTTTATGCTGTTGCAGACCAGGTGATTATTGTTCAATCAGTCATTCATTGCCTGTTTTTGTTTTCAATTTTTTGTCGTAATATGAATCTAGTTCTCAAACTCTAATTGGAATTGCTATATTCTGCTTAAGTTTGGTTCAGGAGTTGTTAGACACTACTGATCTTTGAAGTGACTGCGAATTTAACCGTTTCAACATCTGTGATAATAGTTGTGAAAGATCAATGCAAATATATTTTTATTTGTAAAACTCGTGAGTGAACTTATTAGACAGCTATTAAGTCTGATTTGATTTGTTTTGTCATGTTAATAAATTGGCTGTGCGGAGTTTACTTCTAATACTATTGTACCATTATGCCAACACACAGGACATGACTCATTCTTAAAGTATGATGGCGAGATACTGAATATTATACTCATATCGCTAAAATTAGGATCGTTTCTCTAGGTCCTCTATTTCTCCACATGTGGGAAAAACTAGAGTGTGTTTAGTAACATGTTTTCCTCAGATTTATCAGGTTAAAAGTAAGGTAAATTATAATAGTAAAATATTATTTTATTGTGAAATTAAATAGATACGATTTTGGGGAAAAATCCAATATCACTATTATTTATTATAAATCGGAGATTTTCACGAGGATGCATTCTACAACCAATTAATACCTGGTACTATGAGAAGACAAGGAGGTGACATTCAAGAAATTTTCTGATGCAGAATTAAACGTCATAAGATCAAGAAGGGACTGTGTTTATGCATCATTAGAAGCATGGCATGGAGCAATTTGCAGTTGTGTTTCTGAACAGAGATTTAGATTGAGTAGGAGAACAAGGTGAAACTTAGGGACAAGGGTAATCTTTTGAGACCACATGTAATTAGGAAAGGAAGATACGATTGTTCAACATGTAATTCAAAATAAAAGGAAACTTTTGACAATGTTACATTGGATAGTTGTTTATGCAAGACAAGATTTGTAATTCAACTATCATGGAGAAAATTGAGGTAGTTCAAATTTTAGAAAGAACAAAATGGTAGAGTCTTGTCTTAGGTTGTTTGGGTAAGGTGAAGTTTGGAGATGACACATTGAAGCGCTTAGAGTTGACTAGATGGAGCATTGTCCTATAATAAGAGATATAGAGAGACCAAGAAAAACTATAGGTCAAACTATTAAGAGATATTTAGAGGTATATGGTTTGTCTCTATAATGTTTATCTTTGAACCTAATACTTGATAGAGAATTATGGTGTTGTTCAACAAGAAAAAGCATAGTTGTTGACCGTTATATTTTTTGGGATGGTAATGGACAGTTTGAGAAAGGGACTTTGGTGAGAGTTCATATCTCTATTTTATGGAAGCATGATTTGGAAATTTATGTAAAATGAACTTCTACAGATTTCTTAATATATTGAAGATAGTGAATACTTACTTCTTGTTTCAAAGTTTTCACTTTAGGATCTTATGGTTTCAAAATATATATGCATGATTTGGTCATTTATGTAGTATGATCGTAACTACTTGCTAGTATTATAATGTAATATCACATTTTATTATTTTGGTTTGCTACTTAGCTTTATATTGGAGTTGGAATGTTGCTACTTACTAGTATTAATGTAATATATCACATTTTGTTTAGTCTTGTTTGCTGCAATTTGGTTGTTGGCCAGCCATAAATGAGATTATATCTGAATTTGAGTTTGTTTTTGACTAGTCATGATGACAATGTTGTGTAGCTTTGGACTATTTAATGGAAGATATTTATTTATTGTCTTTGCTTTCGTCTCTCTCTCTCTCTCTCTCTCTCTCTCTCTGTATATATATATATATATATATATATATATATATATATATATTATACCGATCTATTTATTTATTTTGTGGATTAAAAAACAGGAAGGGGCATCAAAGGAAGACATTGAGCAGTTGTCAAAATTCAAATTCCAAAGAGTTGAGAGTAATGATAAACAAACTGGTAATATTCAAGGACCTGTTGGAGGAATAATGACTGAATGCCGGGCTGATTCACCTATTGAACATGTTCTAGCTGAGGAGGATGCGGTATGTTATAAACATTTGTTACGTGTGATCTTAACCTTTTCTCCCTTTTCCATGTTGCTTTGTTTCCATCAGATTTTATTTCACTATATTTCAATGGAAATCCATGTCACATTTCAAACACACACTTCGCTGAGTACTATGTTGTTGTTGTTATCATAGTTTTGATATGTAAAATTCAGTTTCACCTTCTCAACACATTGTTGTATTGAAGGATGCAATATGTATATTTTGGTTGAATGTGCCTTCTCTTCTCTCCCTTTTTCTATGTGGAGTCTTTTCACTATCACATTTTACAAATTGACATAGTCATTCAAGTGTGTGCTAGATAATTTTGTAATAAGTCAATGGTTTTAACAAAATGACTGCGTCCTCTGTCACTCTACAAATCTGAAGATTTTCTTTTTTGGTGGTATGGTATTATAGGAATGTTGCATCTGCCTTTGTTCTTATGACGATGGAGTTGAACTAAGAGAACTTCCTTGTGGTCACCATTTTCACTGTGCCTGTGTGGATAAATGGCTGTATATTAATGCTACATGCCCCCTCTGCAAATATAACATCTTGAAAAGTAGTAACCTCGGTCAAGAGGAAGTGTAGATGATCTCAGAAAAGTTTGTAGATGCCATTTTGAGGAATCCGCATACTTTTTTATCGCTTATAATAGGCACAACATGTCAATACTTCTCCGTACATGCCTATGCAATTGTCATTGTTGTTGCATCTTTGTGTTGTTATAATGTAGCGATAGTTGCTTTGAGTATTTGTAGTTATTGTGGATTCTAACTGTTTGTGTATATCAGAGTTGTTCAGTGCGTTCCGGCTATAATTATCTCAGAGCCAATCCAGTTCTCATTTATATTTTTTGTTTATTGTTGTGATTATTAATGTTGTACATGAGACCTATAATGTCTGGTCTAAGCCATTGTATAATGGGTCTATCATGTCTCTGAATATGTTTAAAAAATGTTCAGTACAACTTACTCAAGTTTATATAACGGGGGTACTTGTGGTACACCAAATTAGTTTGTGTGATATTGTAGATTTGTGACAATTTGTATACTTTTATTATTTTATTATATGGTGGGGTTGAAATTTTAAATTTGCGACAGTCCACTACTTACATGTCATTAACCGTTGTTAATCTTTTAAGCTATGTTTGGGAGTTGAGTTTACAAAGGAGATGAAGACTTCATTTCTAAATTAGTATTTCTATAATCGATTTAAAATGGTATTTGTTTGAACCATGATTATCAACCGTGTCATTTCTTTATTTATTTTTAAAAAAATTAGTTAATATATAAATTTAGCCTTTCAAATTATAACTGTCAAACACTGTTAAATATCAATTAGGGGGCGGGGGGTTTAATAGTGAGTCAAGCTGGGGCAAGGAAAATAAATTGAAAACGAGGATAATGTGGGTGTTCTCTTGAATGAGCACTACGTTATCCAAAGTGAGGTTTGAAATATAATGTGAGGCAAAGTCCCATAACTCAATCAAAATTTCAATGAAACCAAGTACAAGAAGCCTGATAAAAAATAAGATTACTGTCTAATGGAGCCAAGGTTATTTTCAGGGAAACCACAAATACTAATACCACAAGCATATGACATGAAAACGTTTCTCTTTTTCTATTTTTTATCTTCGTCTATAATATATCTTTATTTAGCGTGAAACTTCTTATTTATATTTGATATCTAACACAAGTTAGGTAAAGATTGTGTATCCAATCGAAAATTAAATTTTCGAAGATCTCAGAACGAGGAATGAAAAAGAGATTTATGGTTTCAAATATTATTAAAATTGATTTTTAATGACTTATTTAATTTATGAAATGAATTTATTTAAGATGGTCCTGCATTGACTCTTGTGTTGATTGGAGCCTGGTAGCACACTGATGAATATAGATGACGCTTGCCACATTTTTGTTACCCAAGATTCTGATGATGGCCTACCCATGCAATTCAACCCATTGTTCAACTGAGAGTTTTTTAATGGTAGGTACTGGCAACCAGCCAGGTATTTCCCATAAATGCTTTAAAATTGTTAACATAAGAAACAGATATATTTTTGAATTTAGAGAACTTAATAATAATTAAGCATATTTCTCGCATAATTTTCTACAGTATTGCTATTGTATCATTATAGGTAATACTGTAAAAATAATTAAAGTACACATATTAAGAATTCAGCAATAATATATATTTATAACACATTTTCATCCTTTTTTTTTTTACTTTTGTCATGGCTAATTGATTATTGTTGGTGTGTTTTATTTTACCGGACAATTGTGATTTTCAAGGAATTGATTTGTACAATTACATGGACCTTCTCCATGTAAACTAGTTATAATGTAGCTATGGTTATGGGCACAATGATGAATTTAAAAATGGAACTGACTTTTCACACTTATAGTATCACTTTACACATACATGTAGTACAAAAAATGCAATTTCTTAAGATGTCTAAAGACAAAATATACTGTTCAAAATGCACTTCTTAAAATACGCGTAGTTTTATGGAAAATGAGGAGCCAACGTTTAACCATCTAATTCTAGTTTAACCATAGAATTGGATAGTTAAGTAAAATTTTACTAAAAATAATTTAAAATTTGAATTCTGTCGACCGAATCTAACAAGAAATTAACTTATAAATATAGACAAGCTAATTTATTAAATTTTAGTGGATACAAATTAATTTAATAACAATAAATAAAATTATATCAATTAATAATTATTAAATTATTAAATTTAAAATATTGATACTATTTTATCATTAAGTATAAGATCTTATTTGATAAATTTATTCGTTTTTTTTTATAAATATGCTTTAAATTTTCAAATGCATTAAATTTTTTTTTTATTATCTCTAAATCTTTATCTTCAACCAACAACAAATTCCATCACATTAACCTTAACTAATTCACTCTTTTCAAAAATAAACATGTAAAAAGTTGATAGTTGTATCAATTTTTTAATTTGCTTAATTTTACAAGATCTTATATTTAGGATGAATGTACTAGTAAAGATCTTATTTTTAATTAAAAATACCTCTTTTATAATATTTTATATTTTAAATTAATTGAATTACTAATTTTACCATTCACTTCAATTAACTTATTCACTATTAGTTATATGTAATAATTTTTTTAACTATAAACTAGTTCATCAAAGTTCAACATCTATTCTCTAACTCATTTAATAGTTACAAACTCTTATCTAACTCATCTAATAAAATTAATAATAATTAATTAACAATTCAAAATAGATGCATCACAATAAATCATATGTTTGTTATAAATAGGATGGTATCGTTTCCTTATAGTCAAATTTGGTCAAAAAATTTAATTATCATACACTATGTGTGAAAAATTTACATTATCAACATACCACAATAATTCTTCAACGTAATTTTAAAGATAGTTATGATCAAAAAATTATACACCATACACACATAATATATAGATTAAATTCTTGTCAAAAGGGTGGGGATATCCTAATACAGGATTCATATTGATAATAATATATCGTATGAAACACATAAATCTCCATGTATTTATTGAACATGTATCCCACAAGCGTACCCAAAAAAGGCAACGCGAATATTGCCATTGACTTGGTTAATCGATTTGCATGTTCTAATAATCTTGGTTTGTAAAGCATTGCTTTCGACAAGATTCACTTTCTTTTTGCATCATTTTTCGCTCAACAAAGCATGGCTTTAAGCCTTCAACAAACTCTTCGCCCAACAGGAAATTAAAATAGGAACAACAAGCGAAGCAATACATATACAAACATATACAACATGGAATTTCAATTTCAAACCACGTCCATGTCCAATGGCAGTAGCACAGCGTTGATGGTAGTGACACGTTACAGTAACAATATTGTATTGCTTCTTCTTCGTGTATGTCATGTTCAAACTTGTGTGTAATGTAGCATTTCTTTTGAGACACAGCTTAATCCAAATCCAAACACTGCCTTAGCCACTATTTCATCAAATGCCAACGATGCTCTTGATCATCCGAGTCATCACCATCCAGCGGT
>NC_021167.2:1867482-1868847 GCF_000331145.2 Cicer arietinum | reverse complement strand
GGTTCAGATTTCACATCGGATTCTCGATCACGTTCCTGCGAGGATTGTGCTTTCGTCGGCATTTTATTATGTTCCCTTTCCTCTCTCTCCGGTTCAGCCTCACTCTCAGTCCTAAATCTTTTAAGTCCAATTGAAACCCCAAACAGCTTAGGAACCTCCGTTTCCGCCAAATTCGCCGTCGTTGCACCACCACCACCAACAGATAAAACATTCCTCGCAGGTAAAAGATCCAACGCTTTTCCTTCTGTTACAATCACACCCCGTGCCGTTGCGGCACTAGTAGAAGATTCTAATTGACGACTAAAACCAGAAGCATAATTTGTCATCATAGAAAGTATATTATTACAAAGACCTTTCAATTGACTCAACTCGTTACTCAGTTGCATATTCTCTTTTCTAAGCCTTTCATTCTCTTCTAATAGCTCAGGCGCAGTGGTGCAACTTGTGCTAAGGTGCACTGTAGTACTATTGTGCGCCATAATCGGAGATGAGTTCGAGGAAACTACCTGTTCGTCGCCGGAAGTTGTTGGAGTAACAGGTGCCGCTACAGCAACCGTTACAGTATTAGCCACGGCTACCGCCGTCGCCATGGACGTTCCTGCCGTCGGTGATATTTTCCGCCGCTGTATGTCGCGAAGTAGATTTTTCTCACCTCGCCGGAAACCGTCATTCGCAAATTCCCAACGGTCAGGTACAACTTTTCGAAATCCCTACAAATGAAACACAATATTATTAACCGTTTAACCGCTGAACAAATCCTAGAAAAACGAAATTAATTAATTAGTTAATTAATTAAGGAAGATAAAGAGTTACATATGTGTTGAGTTGACGAACGAAACTGGAGAAGTTATTGTGTTTGAAATACTTTGGAAGCAAATCTCGAGCGAATTCAGCGGGTTTCCAAACTATGAAGCTTGTGCCATCTTCATTCCATGAAATTAAATCATCTGCGGAGGGATCATCAACGAGTTGATACGTTTTTGTCAGAAACGGCGTCGGAATTGATCTCTGTGAGTCCGTCGTCGCTGATTCACCTGTTTGCTCCACCGGTAACGGTGCCATCAACTTCGTTTTCAGATCTGTGCCTAATAACTCTACTTTGTGTGCCTAATTTGTTACTGTCTCCTAATCTTAACTATTTTCAATTCGTCAACCAATTAAATTACATCTACGAAGAAAAAGAATACAACAAACAAATAACCTTGTGTCTACCTATATGCTTTTCTAGCTAGGTTTATTATATCCTCAAAGTATAAATAAATTAAATACGGTCAAAGATAAAAATAAAACTATGATGTTAATAAAGGAATAATAATGAATTGCGTTATGATTTGGTTACCTTGATAGAGATGGAGTGCGTTATTC
>NC_021167.2:1807079-1867472 GCF_000331145.2 Cicer arietinum | reverse complement strand
GAAATTTCCTAACGTGCTAAACGGAAAAGAAGAAATAGAGTTGGAAGGAGAAACCACCGGCAACGGCGGTTGAGAAAAGGATGGGTTTGCGTTTGGTTATAGTTTCTAGAAGTTTCGAAGGAGACATTTAAAAAATTTAAAGAGAGGGATAAGATTGGAATAAAAAGGAGCGCGTGTGTCCGTGGGATGGAGAATTGAAAAGGAAAGAGAAAATAAAAAAAGTGAAATAGAGGTGGGGCCCACAGAAATGTAGAAGAAGAACAATAGAATGCGCTAGAAGGAAAGGTGGAGAGATAAGAGATGTGACTTGTTACTCGGCGGAACTTTGATCCAGCCGCTGATTTGTCCGAATAAGGCTTTCAACCGTTGGCTTAGGGATCCACTTTTCCAGAACCTTCCTTTCTTTATCTTTATTATTGTTTTATTTTTTCTTTAATGTTTTTCCTCCTCATATTAGTTTTTCTATTGCCTTTTAATTTTTTCCAACGTTATCATGCACTTTCTGATTTACACGTGTTCCTAAATCCTAATGTTTGTGATGACAGAGGCCCACATCATGCACTTTCGTAATTTCCTTTTAGTTCTAGCTGCAAATGGCAATGTCATGTCAGCTGGATGGATAAGGAAAACTATTTTAGGGAAAATTAGAAGTTAAAAATGCTTTTATTTTTTTTTATAAAAAATATCGTTATAAATATATCTTTTTGTTATTCTTTATAAAGAAAAAAAAATATTTTATTACTCATTTTGATTTTTAAGTGTATTTTTATTTAATTAATTTAATTTTTAAATAAATTTTATGTTAATTTATTTATTTTATAAAATTATTAGAAAATATTTTATAAGGTTTACTTAAAATAAAATAGACAACATAAATTATTTTTAATTTTAATTGTTTGATTTAACGATAAAAATGCATATTTTAGATATATAGATGAACATTTGAGTTCCGTTAATGCTATTAGAGGAGATAAATATAAATATTTTTACAAATGTTTATTTAGTTCTAAAAAAAATTATTTCAAAAGAATACTATCTTTTCATTTTAAATTTATTTTAGAAGATATAATAAATTGTTTTTTAAAAAATAATTATTTTTAGTCAAAATAAATAAATTATTTGAGTAAAAAATTTATGTTTCTTAATTATACATTAAAAAAATTTATAACTTAATTATACATTAACTAGTTCAGTAACATCCTACCTCGTATTAAACCTTTGTACTTATTACAATTAATTCTATTTGTTGTTAGGGCGATAACGGAATATAGATTTAATTGGCATCTTATAAAATTACACACATAATAGATATGTTTTTAATCATCAAATAAGTTTATAGCTGATTTATAGCTGATTTGCACAAGATATTCGAGCATCTAAAATTGATTTTGGAGGAAGCTACTCTACCTACGCACGTGATGGTTTTAGTGAAAGTGCAAGGTTCTCAAGTAAGAAAATTATTGTTCACAATGTATTGAAGTTGTATTGAGGTATAAGTTGTTAAGTTTTTCAATTCCTTAGATGTAATATCTCTTGTCCTATTTAAGATAAATGAGAAGAAGAAGAAAACAAAAAACATTGTTTTAATTTTACTTTTAAATATATATTTTTATTTTTATATTTTATTATATTTAAATTTATCTAAGCCAATACAATTTTACCCTCGTACAATTTATCTAATCCAATAATTGAAAATACAATTTTACTCTTTTAATTATTTGTAATAAATTTCAAAATTGGTAGTTTCAGAAGTTTCAAATTTTTGAAATAAAGATTACATTTCAAAAATTTGGAAAGCTTCGAAAGTTTTCAAATCTATAAATTTTCGAAATAAGGATTACATTTTAAAAATCTTGAAAAATTTTTATTTCGAAATTTTTGAATTGTTTCAAAGTTTTGAAATTTCTGGAATTTTCTATTTCGAAAGTTTCAAAAATTCTGAAAATTGTTATTTCAAAACTTTAGAAACTTTAGAATATTTTGAAAAGAGGGGTGAAAAATGAGAAGTTAAAAAAGTTGAAGATTTTATAAAAGGTAAAATTTTATTTTCATGTATATTAAAAGGGTGACAACTTTAAATGTACTGGTACATGGTATAATCCTCTAATTTTTATCTAAGATCCTAACAAAAATTTACTAGTATAGAATGTGCATATAAAGAAAAGTAATTGATCATTCAATCTCAATAAAAATTTAAGTATATCCTCTAAATTGATCAATACATTGAATAAGTAGAACTAGAAAAAGTAAAATTAAATGAAGAATATTTTAGAGATATTATCATTGAATTAAATAAGAGAAAAATTGTTAATTTTTGCATATATTTCATTCATTCCAAAAATATAAACTAATTTTTTATATTTCATTCTAGAAGAAATACCGTTCAATGATTATGTGTACAAATACAAAGTAGTAACATAATTGGATATAAACATTTTTAAATAAGGTAAAAAGACTAATTCAAAAAGAAAAACATATATAAAAGAACAACTAAACACCTTTAAATTAAGTTAAAGGATATCCATATCCTTTAATTTTGCCCAATATTTACAAGCATAGTCCCGCCATGCCATGTCTAGGAAGGAATGGAACAAATCATTGGTTGAGTTTTAAATTATCTAAGCCAATTACACATCCTACTTCATGAGTTGAGTCGACAATTCTCGAAGGTGTTAGGGACTTGCCACAATTAGCAGCACTAAATGCCTTCTTGGAAGTTCTTTTCCTAATTATAGAAGGAATGTTCTTATAGGTCATTGCTAAGCTTCTTAGTACATATTCCGGGCTCACCTTGGGTACAGATGAAGGGGGAACACCAAAGTAGTCATCATATTCACTGCTTGTGACATCTGCTCTATCTGGCCCACTGATGATTTTGTTACTGTTTTCCCTTCCTACTTGACCTTTCTTTTCATGACTAGCCAATTTTGAGTAGCTCAAATGGAAACTGTCAGATTCATTACTAGCAATAAACTTTGAATCTGAAAAAGAAACCTTTTGCCGTTTGGGAGATTTAACTTGAGTGGCAAGAGAGAAACAGTCCATATTTGTAGCGGGCATATCCAACGAATTATCCAAAGAGTTCATATGTTTAACTGTTTCCGTCTCATTTGGTAAATTAACCAATCTTCTTTCACCTTGTCCTGAGGCCCTAGTAGGAGTTGCCAAACCAAAACTGTTTTTTTCAGAGCATAGTTCCTCTACGGAAGAACTTTGAATAATCATTTTTGTTGGAAAGTTATCAGCATTGTGCTTCAACCAGTGACTTTGCTTGGGAGAACTCTGATCCACAGCTTTGAACAAATCATGCGCTGGCTTTATTACAGAAGAGCAATAACTGGTAGTGGAAACATTATCATCACACCTAATAGGTGATGTAGATGACTTCTTCTTCATTGAGCAGTTCCAATGATTTTTTATAGCATTGTCACTCCTAGCTTATCCAAATGATACAAATAATTATCATGGTTCATTATATATATGAAGATACGTAGCTGCTTTAGAAATACAAGTATTGAAGCATAAATTTTAGAGTGGAGTTCAAAAAGCCTGATAACAGTATCATATAAGTACCTTCCAGGAAGAAACCTTGCAATTTCTGACCATCTACTTCCATATATTTGGTGAAAGAGAGCAAGTTTTGATTCTTCCTCCTCTGTCCATGCATCCTTTTTTATAGCTGGATCAAGATGATTATGCCACCTGAAATGATTAACTTGTAGTTCATCTTCTGGCAACATATTTTATAAGTATAAGAAACATAGGTATAGACTATAATGATCTGCAAAACATAACATCGATACACCAACTGAGGTTATCTAACATATGCATAGAAGATAACAAATTTGATGCAAAGCATAGAAATCCAACAACAAAGGGCTACAGAACATTGATTGTGAATAGAAGCATACAGGGGTCAGAGGAATAACTATAAAACACAAAAAAAACAAAAGACGAATTCATAGTATGCTTTCCTCTCTTGCCATTTTGGCACTTACTAAGGTCTATTACTACCTACCTCTCTCGACATTGCTTTCCAACACGATCGGGCATGAACTTTGCAATAAAAGACCATCTCTTGAAACCATACTTTCTTACTAGTTCAATTAGGGACTCATCCTCCTGAAAACGTAAGTGGATAAGGAGATAGCAATCAGCCAATCACCATCAGAATTTCAACAAACACAAATTAGCACATTGAAAATTTAAAACTAGTTTATACCTCCTTTGTCCATGATCTCTTTACTAGATCTGGATTGGAAACCTTTTGCCAGCGATGCAAGCATTGGTTGTCGGTTTGCCCATGGAGGTATTCAGCTGTAAGAGACCAGTTAAACAAATAAATTAGCTTGATCAAAAATGAGAATTAAAAAAGTCAATACAGTTAAAAAAAATCTAAAAATATGACAAATAATATCACTAACAGTACCTAACTAAGCTATATTTCATCATGAAGTACAACATTATATTGCTTATATCTAAACATTGCAGTGGAGTATAACCCAAAACGCAGTTAAGTTCAGCATGTTACTTTAGCCAAGATAAGTTGAGATAAGTTCATATAAAAATAGACATTTACAAATTGTTGATAAGCAAATAAAAAATTAAATGTAATCTAATAGTTCAAATTGATACTCATACTGATACTACCATATCCACCTATATTTTTCCGGTTGCTTCCACCGTGCTTCTTGACCGTCTCAATCAAAAGGTTATCCTGTTTTCCATGATTGCAAAGTCAGAGATTGTTAACACTGTAAATTGTAAGCTAACATAAGAAAAACCACGAAAGGAAAAATAAAAGTACAAAAATGAAAATTCCAACTTCCACAACAAATCAAATTTGAATTAAAGCAACCAACCTCTTCCTCTGTCCAACATCCCTTAGTCGAACTAACTTGAGCTTTTATTCTCCTATCAAATCAAATTTGTTATTAAGCAATAACGCAACAAATTAAATTTGGTAAGATCATTAAAAAAATATTCACTTCAATTCAAAATAAAATTAAAATTCAAATAGAGTCGCTTACCCTGTAACAGAGGTTGCTTCGAGAAGACAAGTGTTGCTATTGCAATTAGGCGAAGAAAGACATAGATGAAGCAAATCTCGATGAGGTGAATCAAATTCAATATCATTGAGCTTATTTTTGACTTCGAACATGATTCTTCTTTTCTAAATCAAAACATTTAGCGCATAAATAATTATCACATTGCGAACAAGACGTATAATAGAAATAAAAATTACCGACACGAGGTTTTATGTAATTTAGATTTTAGATTAAGATGATAATTGATTCAACTTCAAGTGGCAGATATAAGAGCGTGATTAAGTTATTAGCATATATGCGTTACGGAAAATGAAAAACAAGTGAGAAAAATATGAAGTAGATTGTGATCAAGTGTGGAATATTTGCTTGTACTTACTTGATAATCAGCGAATGAAAAAGAGATAGAAAATAGAGACTAGTGTGGAAATGAAGACGATAGTAGCGGTTTGTTTTGGAGTGGTTTTAAACGGCCTCTGACTAAAGTGTGCAGCTTGTGTTGGAAGCTAAACCAAATCGAGAGGGACTGCCGTTTTTTTATTTTTATTTTTATAAGAATTTAACGGCTTGCATTGCACTTTTCTTGTGATTACTATTACTATTATTTAATTATTCAACGAATGAAGCAGTAACGGAGATTGACGAGATCTTGTATGCTTGGGCCCGAGTATCTCAAGGAGATAACCCAGATTTGAAAAATTTTCCTGTACCCTCATTATTATACCTATACCCCCAAATTTAGAATGAAATGACTATTTTGCCCTCGTATAAATAATAAAATCTCACAAAATTACCGTTCCACATTTTTACATTTCCGGAACAGAGAGTAAGTCTTTTTTCAAAATTTCTGGAGAAGTTGAGAAACAAGTTTTCCGGTACAGAGGTTGTACTCCGGAAACGTTGTTTTAAAGTTTTCCGGAACCGGAAATCTTGTATGAAGTTTTCCGGTACAGAAGAGTGTTCCGGAAAACTTATTTTTAACTTATCCGGTACAGAAAGTGTTCCGGAAAACTTGATTGCCAACATTTCCGGTAGTTACCGGAGAACTTGAGCATCAAGTTTTCCGGAAGTTACGTATCTTTTTTTTTTTTAATTTAATTAATTATAATTTTATAACTTATTGTGATTTAATTCTTTTAATATTTTAATTTTTCAGTGGGTGCACGAGGAAGAGACGGCAAAATCATACGAATTACACGGGACACTGAGACTTCTACATCGACTCCGATGAATTCCCCAGAGAGGATTCGACCGACAGCTTCAAGGAGAAGAAGACGTATGATTATTGAAGACGATGATGAGAGACATAATGATCAGGGGGAGCCTTCTACGGTGCATGAGGAAGATGTGGTACATGAGCATATGGTGCACGAGCAGGTGGATGTACATGAGCAGGAGGAGGTTGCACCTGCTCATGAGGGAGAGTATATGGAGGAAGAACATGATGGAGCTGAGGGACCTGGTGAGCTCACACGGTATCCTAGAGAACCTTATGATTTGTCTGTCCTTACACGATACCGTTATCATGTTTCAGCTAGACTATGGTTTGGCGAGGTATATTAAATTAATTATTACTTATAATACATTAAAAATATTTAATTTATTAATTTTTTTTTAATGTCATATT
Source organism: Cicer arietinum (assembly GCF_000331145.2). Classification (NCBI taxonomy): domain Eukaryota; kingdom Viridiplantae; phylum Streptophyta; class Magnoliopsida; order Fabales; family Fabaceae; genus Cicer; species Cicer arietinum. The sequence goes on along the minus strand of NC_021167.2, from coordinate 1,860,800 downwards.
TTTTTAATGTCATTTACTCCGCCGGTACTTCCGCGACCCATAGAGAATTGGGTGAATTTGTCTGGTCTGAACCCATTACAACGGGGTAGTTTGAAGATGATCGACAACAACTTGATATCTGCCTTTGTTGAAAGATGGCATTCTGAGACATCGTCATTTCACATGCCATTTGGTGAAATGACGATTACTTTGGATGATGTTGCCAATCTTCTCGGATTGCCTATTAGGGGTGAGTTCTACAGTCCACCCGATGTAGATAGAGTAACGGCATGTAATCTTGCCGTCCATCTATTAGGAGTGACCACGGAAGAGATCTGGGAGGAGACCAGAAAGACTAGAGGTGCACACTATAGATTGGATTGGTTGAAGGAGGTGTTCAGAAGGCAGTGTGCAGCAGAGAGGTTTGACTGTGCTGCTAGGGCATATCTGTTGAATTTAGTCGGGAGTACTATTTTCGCTGATAAGAGTCATACTCTAGTTGATGCGAAGTACCTCCCTTTATTCAGATATTTAGATGGTATAGATAGATATGCATGGGGTACTGCTGCACTAGTGGTGCTTTATGACTACCTCTCAGATGCCTGCTATTATGACACCAAACAGCTAGGTGGATACATGACGTTGCTTCAGGTATCAATTATATTTTAGTATTAATTGTTAATTATTTATTTAATTTATTTATGTTGTATTTAATTGTTAGTATTAATTATTTAATATTTTTATTTGTAACAGTGCTGGATTTACGAATATTTCCGAAAAACTGGAACCTACCGGAAATCTGTTTTACGGCTGGGGGAATGACAAAATGGTGAAAAAAATATTTACATTTACTTTCTTTGAAATAGCAAAAAAAAAAAATTGACGGTAGTTTTGCCATTTTCGAATTTTTTTGGGGGTACAAGGCAAAGTGTGGGGGTACAAGGGAAATTTTCCCCCAAATTTTGTATTACAACCCTCTATTATAGGCCTTTATTTGGGTCCAATTACGAGAACCCTACCTCCCACCCTCTCACTTTTATCTCTCCCCTCCAAAACACACAAAAATATAATTTTATTTTTTATTATTTGATAATCAATTTCCTTTAAATTGTTAACATTCGATAATTTCAATTTTTGAAAAAGATTCTGAAAAAGTTTTATTTTAAAAGTTTCGCATTCAGCTAAGTTTTTAAAAAAAATTAAAAATTATTTTTCAAAAGTTTCACATTCATCCAAAATTTTAAATTTTTTTTAAATTTTTGAAAATGTTGCATTTCAGAAGTTCCATATTCATCAAAAATTTAAATAAAATTGTATTTTGGAAGTTTCACTTTGATCCAAAGTTTTGAATTTTTTTTTTTAACTTTTGGAAAAATTGTATTTAATAAGTTTTAGATTCATCTAAAGTTTCGAAACTTTTTTTAAATTTTTTGAAATATTGCATTTTAAAAGTTACACATTCACAATTTTTTTTTTTAACTTTTGAAATAGTTGCATTTAGAAAATTTTACATTTATTCAATTTTAAAAAAATTATATTTCAAAAATTTCAACAAAAAAAAATTACTTTTAGAAAAATTGTATTTTGAAAATTTTACATTCATTCAATGTTTCAAACTTTTTTTAAATTTTTGAATCCAAAGTTTTAAAAAAGTAATTAAATAGTTGGAAAAATTGTATTTTGAAAGTTTCATATTTATTCAAATTTTCAAAAAAAAATTAAATTTTTCAAAAAATTTGACTATCAAATGATTACAAAAAATAAATATATAAAATAGTGTTTTCATATGTAAGTTTTGGAGATGTGAGAGGTAAATGTGAGGAGTGAGAGGTAGATTTCTCTGAATTAGTGTAGGTCTTTGTATGAGAATGTTGCATACTTCGCTAATATTTTTATGAATAATTTATGTATGCTTATTATTTCATTTTCAATATTTTTAAATACATAAAAATAAATAGTTTGAATTAAATTGATAAATTGAGACATGTAAAACACGCATTCAAATTAGTCCGTTAAAACAAACTTTGGAGGATTTTGAGATAATTTGACGATAAGAAAAAAAGCTTTTAAAATTTATTTAGTCACTTCATATCTAGTCTATATGAATTTGATTCAATTAAATTGATTATTTAATAAAGTGAATAAATGAATAGTTCATATGCATATAATATCAAACTTTATTTAATTATCGATAATTGATATTACATATTTTAAATTATAGAGTGATATATTTTAAATTATATGAGATACAATTAAATTATGTAGAATCATTTAGATAGATTAATTAATCTCATACTTACACAATATTAATTAAATTTTTAATGTTGTTTTTTATAATATCATAAGCTGGTTTTTTTATAATATCATAAGGGTTGATTATTCCAATTATAAGATATACCATATTATTTAAGATATTTTTTATCATTAATGTTTTTTAATTTAAAAATCTAAGAGAAAAACAAAAACCCAAATATTTTAAAATAAATGGTAGAAGATACAAAATTGCAATCTGTATGGAGTAGTTCAAAATTTGAGACCTTTTAATTATGTTCGAGTTCATTAGTATTTCATATGGAGAAAAATAAAAGAAGAAGAATGAGAGGAGGAGGAGGAAAAATAACTGCAATTTTGCATTTTACTACATATTTCATTTACACGCAACGGAAGCGAATAAGACATGAAAACTTCAAAAAATTAATATTCACCTACCCTATTACTAGAAGATCACGATGAAAGAAACTCGAAGATTTTATTTAAGATAAGATTCAAGACTTTTGCCCATGTTTTACCCAACCATTGACTTTTATTTTATTCAAGTTTTCATCGTTCGTTTTCCATCTTTCAGCTCTCTACGTGCCCAAAATTCAAATGTGACTTCTACTATAAGTTTTTTCGTATTTTTACTGCATCAATTCCAATTTCGTTTATACCTACTTCAAATTTACATGTTTCCTAAACTATTAATTCTTGATTATTAGATTAATATTTTCCAATTAATCATGCGAAATGGGACATAAAATAATTCGTGCTTTGGATATAAATCCTAGCATCAATTGGATAGTTTGTAAATGTTAAAGAGATTCAAAGTAACTTTCTTGTCTAATTGATATACGGCGTGTAGAATGTAGACTAGTTTTTTTTTTTTTACTAAATAGTAGACTAGAACTTTTTTATATTCTTAATTCTTACAACGTGTTAAAACTAGTTTGCCATGGTTGTTCCTCCTATCTTATTATTACTAGTACTAGTATGTCCTTCACATTCATTTGTTGTGACGTGGTCAGAAGAAAAGTCATAAATTCTCCCTTAATATTCATTTTTTGGTTGGGTGAAGTCATGCAATTTTCTTCCTTCTCTTCCCCTTTTGTAATTGTATAAGTAATACACCTCTATTTTTTAATCATACACTCATTCAATACATTATTATTTTTTATCTTTCTTTTTTATATTACATTATCAATATATTACATTTATTACATCATTCCCTTTATATTTTTAATCTATTTATTTCTCAAACTATATACATCTCTATAAGTGTAGACCAAACATTTTTTCCACTTACACCATGTAATGAAAATAAATAAAGTTGAATTTTTCGGTCCAAAAAAATAAGTTGAACTTTGGGTGAAGGTGACTTTTTAACCAATGGAGGCAGGAAAAATTCTGACGCTAGTTAATTAACCAGCTTTCCACAATCACGGCTAAAAACCTGTTTTAATTAACGTGACCAATTTTGTTAAGCCACTATATACTATTACGTTTCTACAAATGTTAGGTAATTATATTAAACAACTTGACTTGTCTTCTATGTCATAACCTATACATATGAATTTTCAAAAACAAACAACATTTTTCTTTTTCAACATATTCATGCTGAACGAATCAAACCAAATAATTATTATAAGTACTTTATATATAAAACCTACCTCCCATACATTTTTCTTCAACTCTCCATAAAAAATGTCCATCATCATGAAAAAAAATCTCTCCATCTTCCTTTTCATCGCCATAAGCTCCATCGCGGCAGCACAAGCCGGCAAATTCAACATCACTAACAAATGCAACTACACCATATGGCCCGCCGCCGTTCCTGGCGGCGGCATAAGGCTTAACCCTGGAGAATCATGGAACATGAACATGACCAATGGTACAAGGAACGCAAGAATATGGGGTCGAACCAATTGCACTTTCGACAATTTTGGTATTGGAAAGTGCCAAACGGGTGATTGTAACAATACTCTTGAATGTACAACTGTTGGTACACCACCAAACACAGTTGTAGAAATTTCTTTGAATATGTATAATGACCTCGATTTCTACGATATTTCGCTTGTAGAAGGTTTCAACATTCCAATTCAATTGACGCCGTCTATTAACGCTTGTGGAAGCGTTAATTGTAGCGCCAATATAAACGGAGAATGTCCTACTCAACTAAAAGTTATAGGTGGATGCCACAATCCTTGTACTAAGTTTAATACAACTGAATATTGTTGTACCTCTGGTTCTGCCACGTGTTCTCCAACTACTTATTCTAAGTTCTTCAAAGATAGGTGTCCTTATACATATAGTTACCCTAAAGATGATGCAACTAGCACATTCACTTGTATGGGGGGAACTAATTATGATATTGTCTTTTGTCCTTAAATTACTTTTTAATTTCTTTCTCTTTTATTGTTTTAATTTCGTGATTCTTATTGTATACTTTGATATGATATATAGGTATGGGTGGTCTTAGGGGAGTCCTTTGCACATATATATTGATGTGCTCTGGCCTTAAAATAAGTGAGATATGTATAAGTAAATTCTGATTATGATATAACAATTGATTAATTGATGTTTATTACTTTAAGAGTCAATGATTCATGATTCATAATAAAGTAGTGGTGTTCTTCAATAATAAAGTAGCAATATGTAGTTGCAAATATAATTCATGTGTTTAGCAGCTTAATTAGATTATTGACAACTACGATCCAATGAAATAGATAGTTAATTGTAAGCCTTAAATAAAAGGTGGATGCACTTCGAATGAAAAGCTAATGCAGCAACTTGCAAGCTAGGAAGTCTAGCAGAATCATTTGGGAGTTATTCGGTTGATATCATTTTATTTGTCGTCGTCTTACTTATCAGGTTCTTGAGTATATATGACTTCATTATATATAGATTACTTGTTCTAGTTTAGGAGGCTGGATTCATAGAATATATAAATCTTCTACAAGTTGTTTTTGTATAGATACAAATTATAGATGATTTAGATTTGTGCCTACGAAGTAAATAGTTGTTGGTGAATTGAGAAACATCCAAGAATTACTGATAACGAGTATATTCAAAATCTCGAAACCATTAAACGTTCGGTATTTTGATAGACTAATAATGTAAATTTGTTTTTGAAACTGTCAATATATATAGTATTAATTATTAATAATTGTTAGAATTATAGTATTATTACCTTTCACTTTACTCCTTAACTCCTTAACTTTGATAGATTAATAATGTAATTAAGTTGCAAACATTTAAATACCAATATTCTCAAAAAAAATTATATATATATATATTATATATATTTTCATGAATTTTAATTTATACTACATATAGTTAACCCTAGTCCCTCCTGCTTTCCAATTTGAACTCAATTTTTTCTAAATTATTTGTCTTTAACTGGAGTTCATTAATCAATTGAATTCAATCATTTTATTTTTTATGGAGTGATTTCGTATACCATCTTAGCGTGTGTTTGATTTTGCAGTAACTAAAATTGATTTTAAATGAATTGATTTTAGTTAAAACTGAGTTGAATATAAAATAATTTATATTTTGATATATTATGTAAAACTGAGTTGAATAATAAATTTAAGTATAAAAATTACGTTTGAACTCAAAAACTATATTCAAATTCTAACTTCAAGTTAGAATCAATTATGGAGGTAAAAATAATTCTACTCTATATAACTCAAACATGTCAAAATTAATTTTAAACTTTCAAAATTGATTTTGCCTACTTTTAAATGTAGAACCAAACAGGCACTTAATTAATTTTATTTTTGGTATATATTTATATTGCAGGAGAAATCTATCACCCATACACTCACATTTACCTCTCATTTCCAAAGCACATGAAGAGACTGTTTTACTCTTTACCACTTGATAGTCAAAAAATTTAAAATTATTAACATTTCGAAATTTTCAATTTTTTTTAAAATGTTTTAAAAAATTGTATTTCAAAAGTTTAGTTTAGTATTCATCCAAATTTTCAAAAAATAAAAATAAAAAAAATTCTGAATAAATTGCATCTCAAAAGTTTCGTATTCATCCAAAATTTCAATAATTTTTTAAAGCATCACATAAGTTTCGCATTCATTTAAAGTATCAATTTTTTAAAAAAACTTTTGGAAAAATTGCATTTCAGAAGTTTCACATTTATCAAAAGTTTCATTTTTTATTTATTTAAATTTTGATAAAATTGCATTTAAGAAGTTTCACATTCATCCAAAGTTTCAAAAAAAATTTAAACTTTTAAAAAAAATTGTATTTTAGAAGTTTCACATTCATCCGAACTTTTGGTTTTTTTTTTTTAATTTTTGGAAAAATTGCATTTTAGTAGTTAAATATTCAATCGTAGTTTTGAAATTTTTTAAAATTTTTGAAAAAATTGCATTTTATAAGTTTCACATTCATTCCAATTACGAATTTTTTAATGTTTTTGAAAAAAAATTATTTCGAAAGTTTCACTTTCATCTAAAATTTTGAATTTTTTTAAACTTTTAAACATTTTGACTATCAAGTAGTAGAGAATAAAAAATGTAAAATAACCTTCTTTTTTTAATATATTTTTTGGATGTGAAAGGTAAAGGTGGGGGATGAATGATAGATTTTTCCTATCACATACCTTACAACATTCAACTCGATCTAATATACTACTTGAAAAGTTTGTTGACCAAGGCAAGGAAAATAGGAAATATTTTATTGAAACTTGATCAAGAACAAAATAATATAATTGTAATATTTTGTAAAAAATAGTTATATTGATAAGAAGAATAGTTTAATAAAATAACTTTTTTTATTTTAATTATGACATTTCTTAATATATGTGAAAAAAAAAACACATTATTAAACAGATGGTGTATATGGATCTGTATGCATCCGCAAAATTAGTCATCCAATTAATTGTAGTTTTGTTCCAAACAAACATAGTTTTCATATTATTTTCATGAGGAACGGGTGTAGTATTTAATCTTCTAAAAATTGATTTTTATTTATTTAATTTGGTAGAAATTAGATTAATTAAAAATAATACAATTCAAAATTTTTAAAATAAAAAAATAAATATGTGAATAAATTTACAACACCTAAGTTAATAGTATAAAACAACAAAATACTTGTTAATATGACAATATACAATTATGATAAAATTGAAGTATATGAAATACATATATATTTAGAATTGTAACTTTAACGATGTATAAATTATTAATTGAATATGCATTAGATCAAATATAATATATCAATATAAAATTAAATAAACTCCACATATAGTCAAGAAATTAAAATCAAGTTGTATCAAGATGAGAAACAATAAAAAAAAAACAAAAATGATAATGTTATTTATCTAAGTTCATTCTATAACTATAATAATTTAAAAATAACTGTAAGATACTTAGTCATTGAACATCAACGTAAAATCATAGTTTACACCAATAATGAATGTTTCTTTTTCTTTTTATTATATTTTTATATAGTTAAGAAAACTATTATAGTGCTATATATCCAACAAAGAGTATCCTCTCAGTTTTTTGTATTTCATGTTTTCTAAAGCTTTACATCTCAATTTTTAACCAATTTTTTTCGTAAAATTCTAAAATCCCCCATTCTTTATATTTTAAGAGACAAGATTTTCCACATTACTTTTTCATGTTTTTTTAACGTGAGAATCCTAATCCCGTGAAATAGAAAAGTCTTAAAGTACAGTACAATGTTTAAATTTTTTATTTTTTTAAAAAAATACTGTGAAAGAAAAAATTATTAATCAAAATAATTCTAATGATTATAAGTTACAAAGCTAAATTCTCAATACTAAACTACATCAAACTTTTTATGTTAATTTGAAGTTAAACTGACCAGGTCATATTATCTCTTTTTGATACTATCTTCGTTAGGGAGGTGAGCTAGTTAGGCAAATAGCCGCCACACCTTTTCATTATTAATGTTAAATCCACTTGTTTTGTTGTTTATTTTCGCACGCCACCAACGAGTAGAGAAAATTTTGGAAAGATAATAGGCAATTTGATGGGTGATATGATGAGAAATAAAAATTAAAAAATTAAAATGTTATTACATAACTAACTAAATTACTAAATGAAAAAGTTATTAAAAAATAGAAATCTTTTTGAATAACTTATCGTAAAAATTATTTTTTTAATTGATTTAAAAAAATGATTTTTATTATATGAATAAATACAAAAAAGTTTCAATTTTTTAAGTATCTAACAAATAATATTTAAAGTATTAAATTCAAAATCACTTTATTTTATAATTCTTAACAAAATGGATTTTACTTTTGAATAGTTATTAACAATTTTTGCCATTGCATATATATCTTGTTTTGCTATTTAAAAAGAAGACATTGGCAAAAATCATAATAATATTGAATTCATCGTTCTAAAATAATATTTTGTATCTTATATATAAGCCAAAATACTCAGAAATTATAACTAACTTTACTCTATTTGATAATATCATTTCCAAAATATCTTTCCATTAATTTAGAATTTAGTAATAGTCCTTTTATTTTCGTTAAACAAGTTACTGTGAAGGTTAGTTTAAAAAATAGATTAATAGATCAACTTTATTATGTTTTGGAGGAAAAAAATGGATACAAATTTTAGATTAAACAAAAGAGACATTGAAAAAATAAAAACTCACCACCAAGATTTATATAATAATTTCGTATCTTAGATAGGATTATAAACTACAATCCATCATTGAACACTAGTGAAAAGTCAAGCGAAAAAAAATAATACTTATAATTGTCCAAATGCGATGGCTGGTGACCGATCCTTGCTCATTTTTTTTCTATATAAACCTCAACTAGCATGCTTTCATTTCATCCAATATTCAATATCCAAATGAGTTTCTTATCAATCCTCACAATCACACTATGCTCCCTTCTCTTCCTCCTCACTCCCTCACAAGCAGCCAATTTTGAGATAGTCAACAATTGCCCTTACACCGTTTGGGCAGCTGCTAGTCCGGGCGGTGGTCGTCGCCTTGACCGCGGTCAAACATGGAATCTTTGGGTTAACGCTGGCACTTCAATGGCTCGTATTTGGGGTCGTACTGGTTGCAATTTCGATGGCAGCGGTCGTGGCCGCTGCCAAACAGGTGATTGCACTGGTGGACTTCAATGCACTGGTTGGGGTGTCCCACCAAACACATTGGCCGAATTTGCATTAAATCAATATGGTAATCTAGATTTCTACGACATTTCACTCGTTGATGGTTTCAACATCCCAATGGATTTCTTCCCTATTAACGGTGGATGTCACAAAATCAGTTGCACAGCCGATATTAACGGACAATGCCCTAACGAATTGAGGGCTCAAGGTGGTTGTAACAACCCTTGTACCGTTTATAAAACAAATGAATATTGTTGCACTAATGGGCAAGGAAGTTGTGGGCCAACTTATTTCTCAAGGTTTTTTAAAGATAGATGTCATGATGCTTATAGTTACCCTCAAGATGACCCAACTAGCACTTTCACTTGTCCAGCTGGCTCTAATTATAAGGTTGTTTTCTGTCCTCTTGGTGCTCCTCATATAGAGATGCCTTTAATTCAAACCAATGTGTATTGATTTGTGTATGTCATCACTGGTGGATCCCTTCAATAAGATGAAGTTTTTTTGCTAAAACTTCATTTGTGATCATCATAACTTAGCTCCCTTGGGTTTCTTAATAAGTGTGTTTTTGCTGTGTGTATGTAATGAAGCTTTTTTAATTATGTTTATGATTGGTTGTTGAAAATTAAGATAGCTTTAAATATCTCTTGAGAAAGTTTTAAATGTAGATTAATAGCACAAATACATAGAGAGCCAAACCGCTAATACCATCGGAAACTAAAACAACATGTGTTCCTGATTTTCCATCCCTTCTCTTTGAGAAAAAAAAATTAAATACTACATTTTTATAAAACTAGTAAACTTAATGGAGATTGAGTCTTTAATTTTATACCTTACCAAAATAAATATAACCAACAATGATAAGTAAAAATGCACTTTTTGAAAATAAATTATATTATGTATTATGTCTCATACTCAACATTTTACTAAGATTTAAGATGAAATTGATAAAAAAAATAAAATGAAAGGTGCACGTCATTCTGAATATATGATAAAAAGTAGCATGTTTTTTTCTTCCTAAATTAAGATCAAATCACATTATATTTCTACAATAATGGTATAATTAGCATTTTATATACTCAATATCTTACTCACATATAATCATGGCCAATCTATGGGGTTGCAACTTGCAAGTAAAACAATCACCTTTTAGGTCTCAAATAATATTAGGCCTTAAACTTAATTTTTGATTTCATTGATAGTACTACCTCTAATCTTAATAATAAAATAATTTATGAAGAATTTTCTTTATCCTATTTATAAGAAAAAGTTAGGTATATTTATTGTTTAAAATATTTGTCTTTTTTAATATTATTAGTGGATAATCAATGTCTCACAATTTTTTAGAAGGGTATACATGAAATAGTAAAAAAAAAGTTAGAACAATAAATGAATATATTGATATTGATATTTTTTATTTTTTGTCTTATAAATGGGAGCATAATATAAATTTGACTTACTAATTTTTTTTTTTGTTATTCATTATTGCGTTGTTTAATATGATTTTCCATATTTATATTAAAAATTGTGTTAGAATAAGACAAGTAATAATAATTTATATAATAAAACACCTCAAGTACGTAAGTCATTTTACAAAAATATCAATATAACTCTTTAACAATAAATACTCTATACTTCTCCACTCAAACCAATCCATCCACCTCACAACTCCTAATATCAATATAAATACAACTCCTAATTTTGACAAGCGATGACCAAAAAGTAAAAATTAGAATTTATTGAAATAATATTATTTTTCGTTACCCAAATACTTCAAATTACTTAATATATCTGTCATATATTATTCATTATTCCATGTAGAGAAATAAGATTTTGTCAAAGACTTACGGGTCATAACACAAGACGTAACCGGGCTGCTACTTTTTATAGTTTATTCGTTGAATCTTACGTTTGATTCATATCCAATGTCCTTTTGTTTTTCTTTTGGTAAAGTGTCCATGTTACTCTTTTTCCTCACAAAATCATTATGTGTTTAATAAACATGTATAGGTAAAAAGTTGTAAAAAAGTTTTATGGTGAGTCAAAAGATTTTAAGGTTTATTGATGATTTATAAAAGAATTTTTATTTGTCTTCTTCTAAAATCCGTCGGATCAAATACTTATTTTTTTTATTGTTAGATCAAACTATTGAAATTTAATTTTAAATTTTTAATAAAATCAAAAGTTTATATAAAATTTATTTACACTATAATACATTATCTTTATTTAAACTATAAATGCACACGCAACATGTATCAATAAAATATAAATGCATATTTAAACTATAGCTGAGTTTGGTGTAACCATGCATGCACCATTCCAATTTTAAGCTCGATGCGTTTTATCAAACGTATGAATCAAGACCGAATAATCAATTTGACATTATGGTACATTTAATTTTTTAAATTAATAACTACTTAAGTTTTTTTTTAATTATTTTTTATTATTTAAAAAATTATAATAACTAAATGTTATTTATTAAAAGTGTCAACAAAATAAAATTTAATTTTTTTTATAAATTTTTATTATTTATAATAGTGAATATTAAATGGTGTTTTTTTTTATAAAATATAAAAAAATAGTATAATACTTACAAACAATCAAATGAACTTTTTCTTATGAAATGTTATTTTCTAAAATATAAAAATTAATAAATAATTTTTTGATTTATAAAAATAAAAATTTCCAATTTTAAGCTCGATGCGTTTTATCAAACGTATGAATCAAGACCGAATAATCAATTTGACATTATGGTACATTTAATTTTTTAAATTAATAACTACTTAAGTTTTTTTTTAATTATTTTTTATTATTTAAAAAATTATAATAACTAAATGTTATTTATTAAAAGTGTCAACAAAATAAAATTTAATTTTTTTTATAAATTTTTATTATTTATAATAGTGAATATTAAATGGTGTTTTTTTTTATAAAATATAAAAAAATAGTATAATACTTACAAACAATCAAATGAACTTTTTCTTATGAAATGTTATTTTCTAAAATATAAAAATTAATAAATAATTTTTTGATTTATAAAAATAAAAATTAATTTTTTTATTTAAAAAAAAAATATATCAAAACACTTCCATTTATAAATTTATGGTATAATCTCTTGGGAATAATAGCTTAATCTATTTTCACCTAGCTAGAACCATACTTTATATTTTGTCAAGAACTAAGACTGTACTACTTGAAAAAATTTACTCTATACATTCATATTTTAATAAAAATTTAATTTCATAATATACGTTTGTGTTTCAAAAAACTTGAAAAAAAATTTTCAGTATACAAATATATTCAAAAAACTTAAAACAAGTTTTCCTTAATACAAAGTTTGAGTTTTTTAGAAAAATTTGCATTTTGAAAAACTTGAAAAAAACTTTAAGACACACATTTTGAATTTCAAAAATACAATTGTGTATTGGAAACTTTTTTTTCAAGTTTTCTAGAATACGTATAAATGTGTTTAAGAAAATTTGAAAAATATTTTCTGGTACACAACGTTCGAATTTTCTAAAATATATTTATGTTCTGAATTTTTTTTTAAATAAATTATGAAATATAAATGTGTTTTAAAAAATTTTTAAAAACTTTTATGGTACACAAAATTCATAATTTTTGAAACATAGTTGTGTTCAAGAAATTTCTTTTAAAATTTTTTGGTTCTCAAATTAGTGGGGTAAAAAAATTACTTTTTTTTTTTAAATGATAAAATAAATAGGTAATTTATGTAACATGTAATGTGAGATATAAAGTATAATTTTCTATTACTTGTCTACTTGATTTAACTACTAGGAATAGGATGCACATGGTCGGTCAACAAGGAGGAGTCTCGTTTCGAAGTGGTTATGGACTTGTTGGTACCATACATATATCATTATCACACTAGCATTATTCAACGATATGTATTTATCATATATATATATACACATTAAGAAGAATAATGTGGGCCTACATTGGGCTATAGCAATCTCCATAGGGTTTGAAACTTTGAATTCAATGAATATGATCATAGAAGTGCTTTCTTGGCGTGGACGAAGACTATATGCATATATCACTAACAAGTTACCATTAAATTTTTATTATTTCATCATGATCAACAACCATTGGAATGCACTTACACATTAAACTTCCAAACAAATTCCTAGCTACGGCTATGTTTCAATGAGAGAGTGCCTCCCTGTGTTTGAATAATCCACCTTATATCCCCAAATTGGCTAAAACTATTGTTTTCATTGTGCATGAGTTTGAACCATTGTTGTAGAGTATTTACACATCGATAAGAAAAATGTTTAGTGAACTCCTCATAATGTGTACACACCTTGATATAAATAAAAAAATAAAAAGTGTAATATGATAGATGTGACAAATTGATAATGTAATATATAAGAAGAGAAATAGAAGTAAAACAAAGATTTGAATAAATATTTGAAAATTCGGAGTTTATATGTATACAAAAATATTATCAGAGGAGTTTTATAGCATGCTTCTTTACATGGTATTATATTGTTTTATCCGAAATTCAAACTAAAATAAACTTGTATCTCATTAATGATGTTCTTTTTCGATTAATTTCCACGTCAATGTGCACAATGAGTATAAAAGTACTCAAATGATTAAGTTAGTAAAGTGTTTGAGTTGTAGTTTAGCAAGACAATACACAAATCTATAATCAGTGTTCCCCTTCTTATGGGGTGTCACATGCTAAGCTGTGGGGTGCAAAATTTGACATAACTAAGATTGAGGATCTAATCTTTATTATCTAAGGATTATCGTCGGTTAAATCCTTTATAGTTTAGATACATTATTTATGATATTCATAATACATTAATATTTAATAAGGATAATTTAATAAAAGTAGTGTTATTTATCTTTAATTCTTACATTTTTTTAATATATGTGAACTAATCAAATATCTCAATTATTATGGGACATAAGAAATACGTTTTAAAAATAAACTTTTAAAATATATACATATATAAAACATATACATGTTAGACAAAATATAATTTTTTTTATCCTCCAAATGTGATTTCTAGACGTAGCCAATGTGATTTTTAGACAGAGCCATTATGTTTTATAAACTCGTATATTTACAAAATAAATTTTTTTATTTTTTAAATTTTACATAAAATGTTCGTTATGTTTAGTCCCACCAAACAAATAGATCGAACTAAAATGACAAAAAAAGAAAAACACAAATTTAAACATACAATTTACAAATGTGTTCAATTAAATGGAAGAAACGAAAATTATTTCAATTTTATATATATATTTAATTCACAAAAAGAAAAAAGAGACAAATATATATTTTAAAATTAAATTATCTTTTTATCCTTAAAATCTTACAACAACCGCACATAATACATAATCATTAATACAGACCAAATAATACATCAAATATAAAAATTCAATAAACATTACCGTACCAAATTTCCATAATCAACTTATTTATATGATATCGATGAGCTATTTTTTTTCAAAATATTTAGACATATATCTATTTCATCGGTAACACCAACATAATTTTAATGCAATATTATATATTTTTTAATATATATAAATTTAAATATGTAGTCGATCCCTACCAATCATATAAATGTTTTAGTGTACGGTTAACATGTCAATAAAAAATCTTTACCAAAAAAAATTGTTAAGAAAAAATGTTTTACCTTAAAATATGAATATATATAATATGCATATATTTTTTTCCTGACAAAGTAATTCCATACACTCAAATAGAGCCGACCGACCCGGTTTGCTGGGCCCGGCCCATTTAGTGAGCCGACTAATTTGGTGAATTATTAATAGCGCTGGAAACACTTCCGTTCTTCATTGATTACGGAGGAGAAAAATCTGTGACGGACTCACACGGTTATCTTTCTTCTTATCTCTCAAATTCAATTCGCAATACATATTCTACCGATTACTTATTAGGTTTGGATATGTGCTCGTAACTTTCAATTCTATTATAATATCCCTTTTCATGGTTGCCAATTTGCAACTTCGATTTACGAAAATCAAATTTCACCTATTTGGTAGATTTTGTTTGAACCTGTTTTCAAAATTGGATCGAGAATTAGGTTTAAATTATCCAAACAAAGAGAATTTCAATATATAAATATTTGTTATTGTTGTCTGTGTTCGTTGCTTAGTTGATTTGGCTTCTATATAAGTGAAACCCTAGGATTGATTGATTGTTTTGAATATCAATCAGATGGCGTTGCAAGGGAAGTTAGATAGATTCAAAAAACAGCAAGAGAAATGTCAAACAACACTATCGAGCATAGCAGCGAGCAAGGCTTCATCTGTATCTGCGTCAAACCCTCCTGTTCCTGTCAAATTCTCATCTGATACGGAGAGACTTCAAGTCATTAACAGTATACGCAAAGCACCTGTTGGAGCTCAAATGAAGCGTGTTATTGCTATCCTTTATGAGGTACTGCCCTAATATATATGATGATCATAAAACACCGACATCTTAATACTATTTTTGTGAATGAAGTTGGATGAATACCTTGGGGTACTGTTTTTTCATCTTTGAGTAAAATACTTATAGCTATGAAACACAGACACCAAACATGATACCAACACGTTGACACCAGTAATAGTTGAAGATAACGGAAGTGATCGAATGTAACCATGTGTGTCATGATGATTTTGGACACTTGACATGTTTTCAATCTGAAGTGTCGGTGCTACTTAGGTTAAAATTGGATATAAAGCAAAGAAAAATGATGCTTTAAACTGTGGCTGCTTTGTGATCTTAGTTTTGCAGGAAATTGCATTCAAACACCAAACTGACTGACACGTTGACAATAGTATTAGTTTAAGATAATGGAAGTGATTGAATGTAACTATGTGTGTCATGTCGATGTCGGACACTAACATGTTTTCAATGTGAAGTTTTAGTGCTACTTAGGTTAAAATTGGATTTAAAGCAGAGTGAGGCTTTAAATTGTGGCCGTGATGTCATCTTAGTTTTGAAGAAAATTTCACTCAAATATTACTTATGCAGCTGCAATTGCCGTTACTATGCTGATGCAAAGATATCAAAAACTTTGATATTACAGTCACGATATAGTCTTTTAAAACCTTGGAGAAGAAACTGAAGTTGTATATAAGTTATATGTGAGGTCAACGCTGGCAATTCCTTTTATCACAAGAGGGACCTTTACTGGAATTGTTTCTTGTACCCAATAATTTTCAATAGGACTAATTCTATGGATCACCTTTGGTCATTGCGTTTTCTCGTAGAAATCAACCATTAACTTGGTATTAATAAAAATCATCAACGGATATTGGAGAATTTACCTCCTTTCATGCAAATATATAGTCCCGTTACATCTTATGATTATCAGAAACAGCTTTCACTTTAACATCAACAGTCCTTGGTTATTATTTATAAAAGCTTAATTTCAAACTCACATTACTGTTCAGTAAAATATCGGCAGTGCTTCTCGCTGTACATGATGTATAAATATTTTTTTATGTTAGTCATCTGTAAGCTATGTTGTGGCCAATGATCATTCTGATTGGTGGTCAAAACACCTTCTCAGCGAATCCCCTGCCTCTCTTGAAGGTTGACGGGTATGCACAAGTTGTCATGGATACTTACTTTGTGCTTGTTCTTGTGTTTGCTAAACAGACTCGGCAGGCTTTAACGTTGGATCAAATAAATGAAGCATGCTATGTGGACATGAAAGCTAACAAAGATGTTTTTGACAGTATGAGGAAAAATCCAAAAGTAAGATTTGATGGAGAAAGATTCTCTTACAAGGTAACTTTTATTCTTGCATATATGCAAACCTTCATGTGTTCAATTTTGTTCACTTTGACAATAACGTCCTCTTCCCTTATACCATTATTTTGGTTCAAAACTTATTACATTGCCTTTGGTCTATAGTCGAAACATGCCCTTAGGGACAAAAAAGAGCTGCTTTTCCTGATACGCAAATTTCCAGAGGGCATTGCTGTTATTGACCTAAAGGATTCGTACCCAACTGTGATGGAGGACTTACAGGTAAATTATTTGTTTTAATTGATTTAATTAATTTCTTGTCATTTGTTTTTCTGAAATATTGGTGAAATTTAATCATAGATATATGCCTAACTCTCCCTAGAGAATTAGTCTCGCCTTGACAGTCCCAGATGTAGCTTGGTTTTGACAGTTGTAGATGTGTCTCCTTCACTGAAAGATCATACTTTTTGTGTTTCTGCTGCTTAGAGTTTTACAATGTGAACTGTTTTCGTATGTTTTTTGTTGAAAAAGTGAACTATTTCCTTAATCTGCAACATCTATGTACTCTCCAATGACTTGCTGTGGTACGTGGTGATGGTTTTTAGAGGCGGTGAATAGTCAAAATTTAGTTATATAATTGGTTTTTCATTGAAATAAGATCTCATAAAGCTTTCAGTTTATAGGCTTTGAAAGCTGCAAGGGAGATTTGGCTGCTGTCCAACTTTGATTCACAGGAAGAC
Source organism: Cicer arietinum (assembly GCF_000331145.2). Classification (NCBI taxonomy): domain Eukaryota; kingdom Viridiplantae; phylum Streptophyta; class Magnoliopsida; order Fabales; family Fabaceae; genus Cicer; species Cicer arietinum. Next base: position 1,842,948 of record NC_021167.2, on the reverse strand, counting down.
ATTGCCTACCCTAATGATCCTAAAGTCCCCATTAAGGTGGATGATGACCTAAAACAGCTTTTTCGTGGGATTGAATTGCCACGGGATATGATTGATATAGAGAGGGATCTCCAAAAAAATGGTATGAAGCCTGCTACTAACACTGCAAAGAGGAGGAGTGCAGCACAAATGGAAGGCATTTCAACCAAACCTAAACCTAAGAAGAAGAAGAGTGAAATCACTAAGAGGACCAAGCTGACTAATGCCCATCTTCCGGAGCTTTTTCAGAACTTAAACAATTCCTAACTTAAGGAACTCATAGTGCGTGTTGGGCGAATTCTCATAGTTCATCTAGTGGCGTAAAATTGATAATGTCTTTAGAGAGTCTCCACATTGTCTATAAGGATATATCTTTTTTAATTGTATTAGCTTACTGCCTCTGGTTTTGGAAGTATCCATTTTGTTGGAGAAACAATTTTTCAGAGCGGAGGGCTCATTGCAAATTCAGGGTAATCCTTCGAGGCTTAATCAAGATTCTTAAGCAAAAGGGAAAAGGTGGCCAGAGCCCCTCTTCTGATGGTTTTTCTTAACTCAAGGTTGTATTGTTCAAACAAAAGGCAGAAAATGGTCGTTCTCATTCATATGTTCTACTTCTGGAAATGAATAGTGAGTTTGTTGGTGAGAATTAAGAGTATCACAATTTTCAGAGTGCTGTCAGTTTGTTGAACATTTGTATGGATCATAATGTTAAAACACCTGCATGTAACTTTGAATATTCTACGCACAACACTTGCATGTAAATTTGCATTATGGCTATGTTTGAAGTACTTCAAAATAAGGAAATAAAAATGTTTACGAATGCAACTTTTTAGTCCCTCTCATGAGAAATAGACTATTCACAGATCCCATCAAGATTTGGTTAAGTTTAATGCGGACGAGGCAGACCAAGTGACATCTCACCTCATCAGCTTGCACATCATTAAGTAATTTGATTTTGCATTTTGATGGCTATAGGCTGTTGAACTCATCATGCCCAGTCATTCTCTTTAGATCTATTAATTAGAATCTCTAAATCTGAAATTTTGAGAAACATTGATAGAGTATAACGATTACCTAAAAGATCTAAAGGAAAATTGGGGGAAGTTCAACCTGCAACAAGGGGTTGGGATCCCTTCCTTTTTGTAAGCTTAAAGCTTGCATGGTGCTTAGAAAGGGAAAAATACTAGATCGTCTGACTCATCTTTGGGGAGGAGGTTGTGATGTTCTAGGTGTGGAATAGAGGTAGCAAAATACTATTTTGAATGAAGTATAAACAAAAGTAGTAGTTGAAAAATTAGTATGTTGAAAAGTTGATAATATCTAAACTAAATTTTTAAGCAGAAAAAGTTTAATATTCTATTTTTTTGTTTAACGGCTTTTTTAATTTTGTACTGTTCATTGTTTATAGTCAAAATAAAATTACATCAAGTTTTTTCAATGCCAATGGGATTGCAAGTCTATGTGACGTGAGTTGCATGTGGTATTTTCTCTTATATTGATACTGTTAAATCGAAATATGTTGATTGTAAAATGTGAAATCTTTTTGTTAACTCAAACATTACATATAGGAACAAACCACTCTTTAAAGGTATACATAATTGAACATATCACTTAACCAGGAACTTAGTCCTTCATATTTTGGTTGAAAAAACTTAACCGCTAAAGCATCCAAAAAATTTCCTTGGTACGACTCCACGGCTACGAAACTTTGAAGCTGTCTCCTCTAGTTCAAGAATTTCTTCCCCTTTTTGAGCCTCAACAATTGCCCTTTTCTCTTCAGCATACTGATGGATTTCAGCTATTTCATTTTTCATTTTTTCAACATACTCAACCTTCTTTCTTTCCAATTTGTCCTGTTTAAGTAACAAATAAGTGAAATAACTAATCTATCCATAATGAAATATAAACAAAAGTAGTAATCAGAAAAATTGATATATCTGATTAAAAATTAAGATCACATACATCAACTTTTTCGATATTATTTTTATTTATATTTTATTTCAAAATACTAATCTTTTAAAAGAAAAACAGTCTCATTGATGCATTAAATAAGTTCCAACCCCTCAGTGGCTACTTATGACAACTATTTACATGCATAAATCCATGAGTTAATCACCTCAAATTTCTTGAGTTGTGCTTCTATAGATGCTTTCCTGCTTTCTTCCCACAATACAACAGCAGATTGTTTCTTGTATGCCCTGTGTGAAAGTTTCAACTTTCATCAAGCTTAGTTTTCAAAATGGATAGGGAAATTGAAAATTTTATCTAAATGGGTATGTTATGCAAGTGAAGTATGCATTAATTTTAAACTAGTTTCAATTTTTCAAGGTCCATTCCACACTTCAAAGTCATGCAAATGCCAAAGAAATTTCATATGAAATAAAACGATGTTTTAGAAAACAAAATTACTCAACAATTAACTTACTTGTAACAATTCTTAATGGCAAAGTTTTGTAATTATAGTCAAATAGCTTCAAACTAGTATACACGTCAAAATTGTACACCAACGTTTTCTTGCTAAACACGTTTCTAATGAATTTGCAGAAAAAAGAAAAAAGATATAATGAACTTGCAGAAAATCTAAGATAGATAAGTGATTTATATTTCCTAATTAAAAAAACATAAACTATCGAGATTTAAATATTGGCAAAAAAATAAATCATATTTTGTGGTCCACACACACATATAAGCAATTTCTTACTAAAATAATAGGATAATAGGATGCCTGATAAATGAGTGAAGATAAATTCATTCTTAAAAGTATCAAATTGAAACATGAAGGGTGTGTATTTATAAGAACAGTAAGATAGTCATAGATTTAATTTAATAGATTATGTTATATGATGGTCACTTGCCTGTTTTCTGCTTTTGTCTTTTCACTTTCTTCCCATGCTTTAATTAAAGCCAATCTTTTCTCTGTTACAATTCTTGTAAGCCCAGCATCTGATGAAATCATGAAATAAAATGAAAAATTAAATAAAAATTACCTATCTATTATGCATACAAAAAAAAATTATACTAAAATTTTAGAAAATGACCTCTACCAGTTGAGTCCCTAGTAGTATCTTTTTTATCATCATGCTCCCCTGTTTCCTTACTATCAGCATGATCTACAACTTCTGTATGAAAAAACATGATGGGTTGAATAAATAAATAAATGAAAGTACTATATATAGACTATACAAATTCATTCTTGCCTATATGAATGAAAATAATAAAATCAACCAATATTGTTTTAAATAATAAATTGTACAAAAAATTTCATATCTTTAAGTACTGACCACACCTTAAATCATTAAATATAAAATACTCAAAAGTGTAAAACTCAAATAGGATAGAATTAAGAGACGAATAAAGATAAAATATGTCTTTAATCACGTTGTTAAGTATTAGATATGTAAAATTTGGTTAGAAGAGTGAGATAACTACTCGGATCAAGTGAAGAAGCGACGAGTTCATTAGATTCATGGTTGATAGTGTTTAGAGTATTTGGTTTCTCTGACTCATTTTCCTGAATAGTGAAATTCTCTTCAGGAACAGAGTCGAGAGACTCTGGTTCGGTTTTGTTGATGTTGGAATCTTCTTCTCCCATGATTTTTTCTGTTTTCTTCAAAAGTTGGTTGATAATAGCAAAGAAAGATAGCTAATTGGTTTATGACAAGGGTTAATGAATATTATGATTGTATTAAACTTTGAATATATAGCAACTAAGCAAAGAGCAAAAATGGTACTAATTAAGTAGAAGAAAATGTTCCTTGTTGGAATTTGGAAATAACTAGGTGGTGATGTTAAGTAACTTGACAGGGTGGCTTTTGTTTGACAAACGTAGGGGAATAGGGAAGTTTCATGTTAGGCCCCAAAACAAATACATCACAGTCTCCTTCTTGTATTTTTTAGTAGTTACGACCTATGTCCTATGATATATGAAATGTATTTCTAAATTTCCCTTGTTTTTCTATAGCTGTTAATTTCATTTACTACATTTTTTTAATTCTATTGTTAACATTCTCAATTCTCATTTTTGTTTATGTATTCTTGATGTTTCAGTAGTTTAATGTACATACACCTACATTGCTAAACAATTTTTTACTCTCATAAGCATGGAGTAATACATCAAAATATTGAATTTTTAATGTACATCATAATGTCCCTATTAATATTTGTGTCAACCTTTTGTCAATTTTAGAGATTTAAGCTTATGAACATGAAGTGTGTATTTTTTATTGAGGACTATGAACATCATAAGATTCAAGTATAATTATGACACAACACAAGAGTTTCTCCGGAATTGAATTAAATCATAATGCAAGTTTTCTTAAACAAGCAACCATGAATTATACATCAATTCCCATTTGGCGTTGTTGTTTCTTTGACTAATCGTTACTCAAGCTATTCCAATTGGTGATTTATTCTTTTGAGCAATTTTCGTATTAGTTCTTTTCTATTCTGAAATGTATATATGTAGTGTGAAAAAATATAATATTTAATCACTATCCAGGCTTCTGTCACCATATTTGACACTTAACCTCACACATTAAGATTTACAATTTTTTTTCGATCCATCCATTGATTGGTATCACACGTGTTCTTCTATCAATCACTATATAGGTAGCGATTTCATTATATTATCTTCTTAACCGACCAACAGTTTTAGAGTGTTGGGCCCCAAAAGGCCCATAAGGTCATGACCAAAAACATTTAGCTGAAGGCCCAATATGTTGATAAAAAAAAAAAGAAAGAAAGTGAAAGCCCTATATAATTTCGTACAGAATAATCTATTAGCTACCAGTTTAACCGAAACATGGTACAAACGCCCCTGGTATTCCACTATCTTGTCTCATTAATTAATAGTCTCGTACATAGTAACATAGGCATATAAACATCATGTTCCACATCTTTACTAATAATATTACATTTAGTTTCACACCTTTATCTTAGAAGTAAGATAAGATGGATGTGTTCATTCCGGAAGATTATGTTAGAAAGCGAAGGCTTGAGAAAAAACTTGCTTCTTCCACAAAAGGGTCACATTCACATTGGAATTTAATTAGCAGCAATGAGAGGATTAATGACAACAAAGACACTTCCTTCACTCATCATCATCAACTAGACCAAGACACCAATGTTTTCTTCACCGATAAGAATCATCTTTTTATTTTTTTATCGGCTTAATTAATTTCGACCTCGCTTCTTCAAGTTTTGCTTTACATTGTTGGAGTATGACATTAGTTTGATTATATAGATTATGCTTTTCTTAATTAACCTGTATGAATTAGTTAATTAATTTTGAACAAGTTTGTACCTTTTTTTTGTTTGTTTTTATAGATTGAACATTTGTACTAACAATATATGTGTCTTTTTTTTTAATGAAAACAACATAAATTAATTTTCTTGTTGCATTTATAAACACCCCCTACTTAGCAAGTTTAGCATTTTATCTAAAATTTAGAACTCATAGTTTTAAGTTTCTTAATCTAGAGAGAATAAGAAGAAAAGAGGGTAATTGTTATACGTTAACGATATAAAATAATTTTACACTATTTACGGATGTTAATCAATTATTTTATTATTTAAGAATATATTGTAAGTGTTTTTTTTTAAACTATCTAATTTTTATTGCACGTTGGAGTAAAATTAATTTACAATATAAATTCTTTTAATTTATGAAAAGAAGAAAGTGCAATGATTATATATTATAAGTGTAAATTAATTTTACACCATCAATAAATGTGAACCAATCAATTTTACCATTTATGGATCTATTATAACGACTTTAAAAAATAACTCCCTCAGTTTTTGTTGGACGCAGTGAATAATGTTATTAAAAATAAGAAATCCACGAGACATTTCTTCTAAGAGGGAGAAATGGGCCTGCATTTCATCTATAAGAGTAGCCCGTGTAAAGGGCTTCCAAGGAAAATTTTATCTGTACCTAGTTTTTCAGTCACTTAATTATTTTTTATTCAAAAAAATAGTAATGTGTTTTGAAAAACTTAAAGTTTTGAGTATGTAAACAAATTATGTTTCAATTTAAGTTTTTCAATATATATTTTTCAAAATTTTGACATGGGCTGATGATTTGGCCCTTTTTTGTATGCCGTGATATTATTATTTTTTTAACAAGGATTAATAGTGTAAAAGGTCGCAATATTTTTTTTTAATTAAAAATGAAAAGAAAACAAAAAAAGACAAAATTATATGACAAAAAAGAGAACAAACTTTAAAATAGTTATACAATATTAACCAGTATTTTAAAAACTAAATTAACATTGAACACCTCACTTTTAAATTTATACTGCTTTAAATAGTTCGAATTAAGAGAAAATTATAATTTGAACTGTTCAAATAATCTAAATGTAAACCATTTCAATTTCAATTCAACCAAATTTTAAAATATTGTGCAAAATATGTATATTTTTTAATCTTGTTTCTAAAAGAAATTCCATGCATGTCCAAGGGGAAAGATACAAAATATTAATTTGAAACTTCATCTCTTCCTATGAGCCAAAAGCTATAGCTAATATGTGCTTTAGATTTGTGGTTCAATTCTAAAATTCCAAACTCAACATTCTTGCTGTTCATTGTCCATTTCGTATACTTCTGAAACATAGTTATTCACATACTTATGAAATAAAAATGAAATAAAAATGGAATTTTGATTGATGTATTTCACACCTAACAAAAATAATAGAGAACATAGTTTGTATTTAAAGAAAAATGAATAAATAAAATTGTCTTTGAAGTCGTAAGCTTCACAAAATTAGTTACTTAATTTTGCAATTTGACAAGTATATTGATTTTTAAAATAGTAAAATGTCAATTGAAATAATTAATTTATAAAATTTTATCGATAAAAATTATAATATAACATATTTATTAAATATGTGACGCTATAATTTGATATCACAACATAAAATAATTTGTCTAGCTTATAACATTAAAGTTTTTCATAGACCAATTTTTTATCTGCAATTATTATATGTATAATTATAATTATTGATAAATTTTTATTTAAGATGATCAAATTTTATAAATAAATTAATCTTTAATAATAAATCAATAATTTAAAATAACGTAAATATATCATGTATTCAATTAATATATCATATTATAATATATAATGATTTATGAAGAAAAACTTTGATAAATATTTTACAATTTCTAAAATATTATAATTTGTAAATTTTATAGATTAATTTATGGAAGAGTGAATTGGTTATTTACTACCAATAAAGAATAAAAATAAAAAGAGAGCATAGGCAGCGTAGGGTCTCTTTCGTCACGCGAGAGCTTTACACTTTTGGGTGTATAACACGTGATCTTTATTTTTCGGCTCTTTTTTCTTTCCTTTTTCTTTTTTCTTTTATCATTTCTTTTTCCTTGCTTCTCTTTTTGACACTGGAGTTGCTCGATTTTTTTTCATTAATTAAGGTGATTTTCGTTCGTTTCTGTGTTTCTATTATAATGCTTGAGAAACAAATGTGAGAGGAATCTATTTGATACTTCAATACCTAATCTTTTCTCTGCTACAAATTTATTAAAATTATAAAATAACCTTTTTATTATTTTATTTATGAGTTTTTTAAAAACAGAAAAATTTGGGATATTAATTTTTTGTTAAATTAAAAGAATCGAAACAACTTTTATCGAAATTATTGAAATGAGAAGATAAGTGCATGGAAGCTTACAACTTACAACTCCAACATGTGTTTTTTTTATAAAACAATTTATGAAGTAATACTTTGATAAATATTTTACAATTTCTAAAATATTATAATTTGTAAATTTTATAGATTAATTTATGGAAGAGTGAATTGGTTATTTACTACCAATAAAGAATAAAAATAAAAAGAGAGCATAGGCAGCGTAGGGTCTCTTTCGTCACGCGAGAGCTTTACACTTTTGGGTGTATAACACGTGATCTTTATTTTTCGGCTCTTTTTTCTTTCCTTTTTCTTTTTTCTTTTATCATTTCTTTTTCCTTGCTTCTCTTTTTGACACTGGAGTTGCTCGATTTTTTTTCATTAATTAAGGTGATTTTCGTTCGTTTCTGTGTTTCTATTATAATGCTTGAGAAACAAATGTGAGAGGAATCTATTTGATACTTCAATACCTAATCTTTTCTCTGCTACAAATTTATTAAAATTATAAAATAACCTTTTTATTATTTTATTTATGAGTTTTTTAAAAACAGAAAAATTTGGGATATTAATTTTTTGTTAAATTAAAAGAATCGAAACAACTTTTATCGAAATTATTGAAATGAGAAGATAAGTGCATGGAAGCTTACAACTTACAACTCCAACATGTGTTTTTTTTATAAAACAATTAATTATATTTTCTACAATTTTGAATATTTATTAATTTTAAATTTTTATAATACGTCCTTTTTCCAAAATTTTCATTTATTTGAAAATTCAAAATATATCTTAGGTTCCGAATATTTTATTTTTGAAAATATTCAAAATTTCAAATTTTTATAAAAATAAATATTCATAATAAATTTATATTCTAAAATATTTTAAATAACAAAAAATCAAGAATACTGATTTTTTAACTTCAAAAGTTCAGAAGAATTTATAATTGATTTGTCAAAAAAATTAATGTCGGCCTCTGACGCAAATATAGATTCTACAACTATAAAATTTAATATATTTTTTAAATTGTAATAAAATATCGAAGGTAGTGTAGGATAATCGACACTATTATGTTAATTTTTAAAGATTTTTAATGTAAAAAGTTTACAATTTTATTTTATTTTTATTTTTAAAATATCCAGAATATATTTTTTTATTGAATATTATTTTTATAAATGAAGTAGAAGATAAACTTGAAATTTAATATAAACATAAAAGTATAGTATTTAAATATTGAGGTGAGTAATAAATTTATTCAAAATATAATATCAATAATTTGTCATGGACCTTGTAGAGTCCATGGGAGATCCAATAATGAATTTGGATTTGATATTTTTCTGTATCACACAATTACTGTTGAATCACAAATAAACAGTTTATTTAAAGATAATCTTATTATGGTGTATTATAAATTAAAAGATATCAAATTAATTCTCGATGCTTCCTTCTGTTGTCTCTCGTGTTTATGTTTTTATACACACAACTTCATCATTCCAGTGTGTTAAATTTCAACTGAAAAGAAATAAAGTTGATGCTAATTATTTTTCTTTCTATAAACTATATTATTCATATTCCATAGCTTCATTGATCCATACCACATTGTAGTCACGCTACTGAATGAGAAAAAGTGAGATTTACTATATCTAAAGTTCTAAAAAAAAAACATATTCACGAGAGTATTAACTATAGTAAATCAAATAATTTTAGATATGCCATTACCCTGCCATTAGGTTAATAATAACTAAATTAATTTTATTGTAGTTCCATAGGCAACGCTTAAGAAGAAGATTTTGGAACAAAAAAAAAAAGGAATAAATTAAGAGGTTTAGAAGGTGAGTTTTAAAATATTTATTTTTATTTATAATTAAAATTTCTCAACTAAAAAATTGTATCGGAAGATTTAGACAAATACATTAAATAATTTTTATATTGTTATAATACTCTACAAGTTAAAAAGATCATAATCATATGCATTTTCTTATTGATTTCTATAAAATTATTCTCTTAAAAAATAAAAAAAATTATCTATATATATTTCTGCTTTCTTTAAAGTCGTTTTCCCCCTCCCTTGCAAATTTAAAGAGAGCCTTAAAAAAAATTAGAATTCTTGAGGTGGAAGGAAAGGATCCCAAAAATAGTGAATAATTCCTGAATGGATGAACCTTGGATTATGACAAAACCAAAGTCACACATGTCATAAAAGAATTTGGTTGTGTATATATTTATATTCTTCTGACAGCAAAGAGTTTGATTTTAAAACTAGGTATAGCAGCTAGTACTACTACTAGTAACATTTTGTTTTCTGATGTTCACTTTGATAATGATTGTTGAGCCTACTTCATAAATCATTAAAATCACAAGTCAAGTGCGTTAGGGTGAATATACCTTCCGTGACATGATGTATATTGGACATGAGAGTCATAAAAAAAAAAGAGAACATACATGGACATTAATTTTAGGTGGACAAAATTAACTATGAGGTATTAACACGACATAATTGATTTTTTTAAATTAATTTCAAGGTCTTTGTTTTTGTCCAAATTAGTTGACATGTCGAATTAGTTCCTACATAGTAATGCAGTTTGGTGCAAACCACAAAATCATGTATCCTAATATCAATAGTAACTAATTATAAACCTAAAAAAGTTTGTTTCCATTTTAATTTGATGGTGAGGATTAGAACTCCACGAGATAGAGGTATATTATCTCTGTCTCCATTCTTATATTATTTTTAGGAGATTTTTATATGTATTTTTGTAGATGATTTTTTATTTATTTATGACTCTAATATAAAATCGTTTATACGGAGATTCTCAAATTCAGATGCAAATTAACACCCCAAATTAAAAATCTGCATTAGAGAACAAAAACAATAATGAGACATGGGAAGTTAACATCATGTTAACTATAGAATCAACATCATCATTATAGTTTGCAATATTATCTTGTGTCCAACACCTAAAGTTCTTTTTATTGCCAAACACACATTATAATGCAATGTGTGACTATCAATCTATTATTGAACACAATTAGACAATTAGACATTGACAATATCATCAATATGTGTAATATATACTTAAATGTTGTGTGATTTTGAGGAGGAAAATCTAACTCCATCAAAGACGGAGATGGAAGTCTAAATTCTAACTCGACGAAATTGAGACATATAATTTATTTATAGAGTTAGGAGTGAGAGAAGTAAAATTGATTTTAAAATTTCTTAAACACTGTATTTTTTATTGTCATTTAATTTGGAGATTATGCTTAATTTGCTGAAAATCCCAAGATATAATCTAGTAATTTTGCTACCTTGCAATTTTTTTTCTCTTTAATTTTATATGTTCAATGAATAGGTGCTATGATTTTTCTTTTAAGAGAATAGTACTAAAACAACAATGCCCATAAAATAGCAAAAAGTAACCTGCACTCTATTCGTAAGAAAATGTGTAATATCAGTAATTTGATCTTAAAAGAATAGAAAGAGCGGAATTGAAAATAAGAGCACAAGACATTTGATAATGAAGTTCGATCCGTCAATGTTGTTTACGAATTCAATTACAGAGATTTATAATGTAACATTAATTATTATTTTTTAATTGTATCATATAATTAATATCACATGTATCACTTTTAATTTAATACTTTTACTTAGATCAATAAATTCCAATTTTGCACACAAAAACAGTGTGGAAGTAGGTAAACTCAGAGCTGGCGATCGCATGTGTTTGATGGGGAACACAGCAAGAATTATTATGTTTGTGGAGAAACAAATGCTGGCACAAAAACTGCTCACACATGGAATTGTTTGTGTTAGATGAAGAGACACACTTGAACTTCATTTATAACAAATTGAATTATTGAAAATAGATAAAGTTAAATTAAATATAGAAGGTATTTTAAAAATACTATCATTACATAAACTTGTTGATATTTATTAGTATTTAATTTTAATTAATAATGCGCTAATTTTACTAAAGAGACATTTATTGCAAGATAGGAAGTACTTGAGACACAAATGTGGTTTCTTTTCACATGTTTGAGTAATTGACAGGTTGTGTCTGATTTACACATGTAAAGATAAATGGATGGACTCTCACTTTGGTCCCCATGTTTGTGCAGTTGAGCTGAGACATTTAAAAGTGCAATTTGGTTCTCAATTGTGACTTCAATAGACCACAAAATGCCACAGCATTTACCAACAATTGGGAATTAATACATATATATGTAATTTTTTTTTAAAATTAAAATATTGATAATGTAAGATACATTGAAAATTGAGTTATGTTCTGGTATGATGTCTGTCTAGTAGTGACTGCAGATGTACGCTATGAAATGAAATTGGTCCAAAATAGAGTTTAGTGAATTGAATCAAGTACTAGTTATTAACATCACTGCACATCACATTACCAGCTTTCAAGCTAAGTCAATTCAAAGTGCAAATGAAAGCAACTCTTACCTCACCTCTTTATAAGTTTCACTATTATTAGTCTATTGATTGGTCTTTACTTTATGAGCTGTACCTTCCTTTTCAGTGGTATAGCAAAAAAAAAAAAAAAAAGGGGGGTGTAGTATCATTTAAAATTTATCTAAGAAAAAATTAATAATGCAAATCTTCAATAAATATAAATGACAATTGTTTGGTTAAAAAAACTAAAGGAAGTGTATATACTAGTAGTATTGTTTAAGCATATATTATACCTTTTCATGCTAGTTGAGTGCGATTTCCCATTTATTCTACAATCAAACTAAAAAACATAAAGTTGGAAATAAATACACCAAAATTACACACATTAGTAGGTCCTGTTTATTCAAGGAATGATGATAACCATGTAAAGGAATCCTATATAAGCTAAGAGTACTACCTAGTCATTAAAATTAGAATCTTTGTTATCATTGATAAATTAGAATCTTTGTTATCATTGATAAGTTATGTCTATGTATTTGCATGATGGATTCTCAATGGATAATTGCATCACTAGTGTCTAGTAAAAAGGATTAAGATACTCTGAAATATACATTATATTTTATATTGAATTTAATTTACTTTTAGATAAAAAAAATTGATTCATTTTTGCACTCATCCATGCCATAATGCATTATAGGAGTACCTTAGTATGTCATTTTGTCATGTTTTAATTCTACTTTCCATGACATGGTTAGATGATTTGTCTACTTTATATGGGGAGCTCATTAATTTTTTCGTTATTTCTTATTTTTTCTCTTCCCAAACGTTTTAGGATTATAAAAATAAAAATGGAGCAAAATAGATAACCCATAACTTTACTTTCAAGGCCAAAATAAATTTTATTTTCCCATAGATTACTTTACGTCTTGTATTCTAGGTTATTTTTTTATTATTATTATCATTATTATTATTATTATTATTATTATTAATCTTTTTTAAGTGGACATTTTTTTTTTCAAATTTCAGCATGAATCAAACTTACATATTCTACAACATGTTTGTATATTTTATTTTGAATTTAAATACCACGCTTCGTTAATGTACATTTTACATTGATAATCAATTAGATTTAGTTACACATCAAATATCAGCATAATTTTTTTTTATAATCTTTTATATTGTGGATTGACATATTCTGATTGATTGGAGATATCAAATAATTTTACACTAACACCGGTTAATATTCTTACATCTTATTTATTTCTAAAAATCTATACAATCAAGCACATTATTATTTATTTATTTATTTGTATTTTTGTTGAAACCATGGTTTTTTTTTTTAACCGCACGCTAAGCTTTTGAAATTTGGATCCACACATACTCATCAACTACGGAGGGAAATTATTCTTCTTCTTCATTATCTTTAATTAAGAAAATTAAATAAATTTAAGAAAAAAGAAGAAACCGACATTAAATGAATAAAACAAATGGTTAGAATATTAATTGGCTTTCTATATCAAACGAGAAGTAGATACGTTATTGTCCGGTTGTTACTTGAAAAAGCAAATTTCACCAAATTATTTATTTAATGTAGTTAGTTATAATTATTTTTTCGTTTTTAAATTTTAATTTAATTAATAAATATTAACATTATTAAATTGAATATTTTATTTACATTAAATAAATATTCTATTATTATTTTAAATGACAAATAATTTAAAATAAAATATCAAATCAGAAATTTAAAATTAGACTAGGACAAATGAATCTCTCTATTTAAAAAAAAAAGGAAAGCTTCCATTTCAATATATATTTTCACACAAGTGATGCATGTACTTTTTAAGGATCGATGTGTCACTTGTTTCTTGAATGCCGTTGTTGAAAACAGAGACAAAAACAGAGAATTAAGGTAACAATATCAAAACATAAGATCTGTTTGGTTCCGAGTTTCGAAACTCGTTAACAACTTGACTCGGTGCTCCAACTCATTGTGTTCTTACACGCTACGTTACTCTCTTTTTCTATTTCACCTTGAAGCCAACGAGTTGAACTTGAACCACCGAGTTCAACGGTTTTTTTCCCCTCTACATTGAATTGTTAATAACCGGAACGGTTCTTTCTAGTTGTTTGGGAACGCTAAAATTAATTGAGAGCTTATTTGAAACGTGAGTTTTGGATCAGTTAGGGAGGTTTTTGTGATGTGAGTGAAGAAGATGTTTCGTTCTGCAAAATGGAGGAGTGAGAAAAACAGAATTAAAATTGTTTTCAAGCTTCACTTCAATGCCACTCAGGTAGATATAGATTCACATGATTTCTATACATTTCCTTTACTTTCATATTTATCTGATATTATTTTGCATATAACTTAACCAAATATAGTTATATTGAAGGATGAAAACATGTTCATATTTTTTTTTTTCAATTAAACTATAAAGTGAAAAAAATAACATTTAGTTGCACATTGTATATTTCAATTTTGTGGAAAATGAAGGTGGATTTTGCAATGGAGTGTGAATTATGATCATGATCTTTTAATTAAATGAACATAAGATGAGAAATTGTGTGTTGGTGATGTAATTTCAGGTGTTACAATCAGGGGTAGATGCATTGGTGTTGTCAATAGTTCCTGGAGATATTGGAAGACCAACTAAGAGATTAGAGAAAGCTACGGTTCAAGATGGAAATTGTAGGTGGGAAAATCCGGTATACGAAACAGTCAAGTTTATTCAGGATCCTAAGACTGGGAAAATCAGTGACAAAATATATAATTTTTTGCTTTCCACGGTATAAATTTTCTCTCTTCATAAGTAATTGTTAACAAGTTCATGTTAGAACAACAACCTAAGTCAAGTTTATTCTATTATGATTAAAATTTATGGTTACAAATTACAACAACTTGTGTGTAAATACTACGGTCCAGTTGAGCGACTTCCCTACTTACGAGTCATAGCCAACAGTTTAATTTTGTTCTAGTTATGTAATTTAAGGGTTCTATGTTGCAGGGGTTATCGAAAGCTAGCTATATTGGAGAGGTTTCTATAAACTTTTCTGATTATGTAGATGCCACAAAGCCTTCTCATGTATCTCTTCCCATCAGAACTTCTCATTGTGATGCTGTTTTACATGTTAGTATTTGCTCTCTCATTTTCTGATTATTTTTGGTCTAGATGTAAAGTTGCTTGAAATTTCAGGAAAACCTAATCAAAATTTTGAGTAAAGCATAAGTCAAAGCAATGTTGATGTCATATTGTGATTGAATTTGATTTGTTGCATAATAAACAGATATCTATCCAGAAGCTGCAAGAAAATAGTGATCAAAGGTACTACAAAG
Source organism: Cicer arietinum (assembly GCF_000331145.2). Classification (NCBI taxonomy): domain Eukaryota; kingdom Viridiplantae; phylum Streptophyta; class Magnoliopsida; order Fabales; family Fabaceae; genus Cicer; species Cicer arietinum. Next base: position 1,827,557 of record NC_021167.2, on the reverse strand, counting down.
GGAATTGCATTGTTTTTTAATTTTTTAATTTCAGGTTATACAAGATTGGACTATCCATGACTTTGAGTGTTTTATGATAGTTTTTTTGGTGTTCAATAACATTTGCAGAGAGGAAGAAGAATGTGAAGTTGCCAAACTAAAATTGGATGATAGGAGCTTAAGGAACCAATTAAGCAATGGAGATACAGATGAAAGCACTAAAAGTTATTTTTCTGAAGTAAGCATTTTACTCATTCAGGCTAAAAAATCTTGTGACTTCTTTCGATGTATTTTTTTCGCACATTTTTATTTTTCTGAAAGATGAAGGAGTTGTTTTCGGTTGGTATATAAGATACTATCATGCTTTTATTGATTTAAATTTTGGTTGGTATATATTCAACTACCATGTCCTTAATTAGTACATAATCTATCCATTTCCTATGTTTAACAGGATGTATCTACCAAAGCAATTATCAATAGGACGTCTAGCGGATCCGACATTACACTATCGAGTTCCGATGACAGCTCCGGAGTTGAGACTCCGCGCGAAATTGGACTGAGAAAAACAAACATAAAACTCACCACCAACCAGTTTATTCCAGCTATGCATCATGCTGCAGAGCCTGCTGTCAATGACTCAACATCAGTGCATGATTTACATCCGAGATCACAATGGGAATTGTCATCTAGCTCAGAGATTGGGTTAAGTACGGGTGATTCGAAAAATCCTTCTCATAATGCACTTTCGATGGAAAGATCCCAACAAGAAGCGTCCCATTTGGAGATTGAGAGACTGAAGGCTGAACTTGCTGCTCTGGCTAGGCAGATGAATGTCTCAGACATTGAACTACAGACCCTTAGGAAGCAAATTGTAAAGGAAAGCAAAAGAGGGCAGGATCTCACCAAGGAAATCATTATCTTGAAAGATGAAAGGGATGCACTCAAGATAGAATGTAACAATATCAGGTTGTTCCACAAGCGCATGGACGATGCCAAAGTTAGAAACAGGTCGCAGTTGGAAAATGGTGATCTCCATGCTTTTGTTGAAGAAATTAGACAAGAATTGAATTATGAGAAAGACACGAATGCAAATCTCCGATTACAGTTAAAAAAGATGCAAGAATCGAATGCTGAATTGGTCCTTGCTGTGCAGGACTTAGAAGAAATGTTGGAGCAGAAAAATAGAGATATGTGTAATGATTCTAATAAACGCGAACTACATAAAATTTCCCAAGAGTTAGGAATGAAGCTCTTAAAATGTGAAACAGAAGATGATGATGAACAGAAAGCATTGGACAAGTTTGTTAAGGAGAACAGCGATGCCAAGGAGACGCATTTGCTTGAGAAAAAAATTATAGACTTGTATGGTGAAATCGAAATGTATAGAAGAGACAAAGAGGAGTTAGAGATGCAGGTGGAGCAGCTTGCATTGGACTATGAGATATTGAAACAGGAAAACCATGGTATTTCTCATAAGCTAGAGCAAAGCCAACTGCAGGAACAGTTAAATATGCAATGTGAGTGTTCATCTCCTCATGCTGCTATGAATGACATTGAAACTCACATTGAGAATCTGGAAAAAGAACTCAAGGAACAGTCACAAGATTTCTCAAATTCTTTAGCTACCATAAAGGAACTAGAAACTCATATCAGAAGATTAGAGGAGGAACTTGAAAAACAAGCACAAGGATTTGAAGCTGATCTAGAAGCAGTGGCATGCGAAAAAGTCGATCAAGAGCAAAGAGCCATCCAAGCTGAGGAAGCTTTGCGAAAGACAAGACTTAAAAATGCTAACACTGCTGAGAGACTTCAAGAGGAATTCCAAAGGCTCTCAATGCAAATGACTTCTACATTTGATGAAAATGAAAAGGCTACTATGAAAGCGTTGACAGAAGCAAGTGAACTGCGCGCGCAGAAAAAACTAGTGGAAGGAATGCTTCATAGAGTTGAAGAAGAGCTTCAATCAACTAAAGTCGATTACGAGGAAAAGTTGAACGATCTTTCCAACCAAATCGATACAATGACAGTTCAGATACGGCAGATGTTGGTGGAAATTGAAGACAAGTCTAAGAAGCTCGAAAATCAGACGAAGCTTGGGGAACAAGTTAATAGTGATTTCTCTGAGAAGATCGATATGCTACAAGCCGATAATGAAAAGCTTAAAGTGGAGATTTTGCACTTAAGTGAACAAGTAGAAGGAAAAGAAATTTTAAGATCTGACTTGGAACTTATGAAGAAATCAGTTGAGGAATCTGAAAGACAGTTACATAGAGGAACTGTGGAAAGAAATGAATTTATGAGTACAATTGCATTATTGAAGAAGGAAATGGAGGATTCGCTTAATGAGCTAAATAAAATGAGAAATCTCAAGGATGAAAAGGAAGAAGAGGCTACAATCTTGAAGTCAGAGTTGGAAGCTATTAGAGCTCAATGCAGTGATTTGAAACAGTCACTTTTTGAGGATGAGGCTGAGAAAGAAAAACTAAGAAAACAAATTTCTCAGTTAAAGAGTGAAATAAAGAAGAAAGGTGATGCATTAACCGGAATTGAGAAGAGGTTCAGGGATAGTAATGGACGCACACAACTTTCTGATGGAACTAAAACCATTCCAATCAACAAAAGAAATTCTTCTAGTCCTCAGAATTCCAAAGAAATGGCAAGTCTGAGAGAGAAAATAAAAATGCTTGAGGTAATTTTTCTATATGAAGAAGAGATATTTCATTTGAGGAAAATTCTTGATAGCCAAAATTTATTTCTCTTTTAATATTTCAAAACAGTCTAATATAAAAGGATTGTTTCTGCAGGGCCTGATAAAGTCAAAGGAAGCTGCATTAGAAACTTCAAAAACTTCATCTATGGAAAAGGAAAAGGAACTCCAAACCAGAATTGTGGAGCTTGAGAACAAAGTGGAGGAATTCAATGAATATGTTAATTTACACAAGGTAAACTCATACTGATATCATTTAGTTCAATGCTAATGAATTACATATCTTCAATAAATTGACACTGACATGTTCTTCAAAATGTAAAGTTGACAGAGAAAGAAACAGGAACATCCATAATTGATACTGCAGACAACAATCTTAGTGAGATATTAACTGAACTGTCGTCATTGAAGGAAAGAAACAAATTGATGGAAAGCGAACTCAAAGAGATGCAAGAGAGATACTCAGAAATGAGTCTCAAATTCGCCGAGGTAGAAGGCGAAAGACAAATGCTTGTTATGATGGTACGAAACCTCAAGAGTAACCACAAGGGCTGAGAGTTCCTCTTGATATATCTTGGAGCCTACAGTATATAGTTGTTTGTTTGCATGTTTAATTTGCAACAGTGGAACACATTTCATAATGAATAAATTAATTAATGTGTTTATATGATGGTAAAATATGTGTATTCTTCCTTCTCCTTGAGTTTTGTTTCCATATTATAAATGTGTCCCCCAATGGGGTACCATTTTCCATTTGTTAACCAGAAAACTTCTGATGAACAATTCCTTACTATTGATCTAATGAAGTCCTTATATCAGTATATACCTGCTACTCTTTACACTTCTCTTCTCTTCATCCTCATCCTCTTCCCTCTAGCTTCGTTCCTTAACACTAGCTAATTCTTCATCATCAATCTATAATTCCATGCGTTTTTGTTTTAATATTTTTTTTGAACAAGTATTAATAACACTCTCTTTTCAATACTCAGTTTAATATTTATTTTTTTGTTTGGTGAAATTTATGTTGGACTCCTACTTTACATTGAATTCATTTCTAAAGCGTGGGATTTATATGAGTTTCACTTAATAACAAAGGTGAGAGTTAGAAAGATAGTGTTCCTAGCACTACTCTATTTCTATTTTATGTTCTTGTTTATTTGGGTTTAATTGCAAGTTGTAGCAATAGATTATCATTTGAGCTTAGATTATTGCTTACTTAACCTTGCCAAATTCGAACATGGATCATTGTTTATTATAGATCAATATTTTAAAATATTTAAAATTTCAACGACCTCATCCGTTGCCTTTTAGAAACAGATATCGCTATTGAAAAAAAATAGTGAGTTAAATGATATGGTTCCATAAAAACAAAAGAGAAGAAACATGTATTACGTATTGAATTAACATCAATTAAATCAACTTTTTATTTATAAAAACGAAGAGGGTCCTAGACTATTATTTTTAACAAGAGTTGTCGTTATCGATAAAATTGACGATGATTATAATATTTATGTCAATACTAACAATAAATATATTATATTTAGAAAGTAACATTTGTTATTCAATTTATTGTATGTTTGATATGAGTGTAAAATAGGAGAGAAGCTCTGGAGAGAGAAATTATAGAGAAATAACCTATTTCTCTTGTTTGATGTAGCAAAGAAACATGTAAAAGAGTGATTAAAAGAAATTGCATGGACGCTACACAAAGATTACAAGTATTTGTCAAAAAAAAAAAACCTTAATTGCAGTTTTAGTCCTTCTATTTTAGTTGAATCGCGAAAGTAGTCCTTCTATTTTATTTCTCCCCAGTTTTGGTCCCTCAAATATAATTTTGATACAAAACTTGATGAAATTTCAGTTTTTTTGTATTTATTTAAGTCACACCAGGCTTCAAGATCTTATTTGCAACAATTGTACGTGAAATCTATAATCATAAATGGTGTAGTACATCTTTAAAAAATGAAATTTCCTCAAATTTTGGACCAAAATTAGAGAGAAACAAAATTGAGAGATTACTTTCACGATACAGCTAAAATAGGAGAACCAAAACTGCAATTAAGCTAAAAAAACAAAGAACAGTTGATTATCAATAAATTAATATAATATTTTAAAGTAAAAGTTAGTTACAATTTACAAAATTAGTTACAGTAACTAAAAAGTTAGTTATTTTTATTTGAATGCAGTGTAGCCTTTATAGCACAAAAAGTGAACCCACAGCAAGATGTAGTGTTAGCAACCAAAGCTTAGTAGAAGAAGAAATAAAAATACATAAGAAAAAGTTTGAATCGACAGTACTGAATTGTAGCATTAATAGTGAAAACACCGTGGGAAACAGAGAAGATCTAAGAAGAGCATGGAAAGAGAAAGGAATAAGCAGAGAAATGTAGATTTAAATGAATACAATTCATAATTCATAATGTATTTTTTATTTTAATTTTAATTTTGATTTTACCTCTCTCGAAATCGGTAAAGCGGGGAGCAAGTTTATTAAAGAAGAGCTTAAGATGGATTACGTGTATGACTACATGTTCCATTTGCTAAATGAATATGCAAAGCTTCTGAAGTTTGAATCAATTTATTGAGATTAGAGTTATTATGGGGAACATACTCAATTTGTTGCTTCAATGTGGCCTCGCAAATGTGACAATGCCAACCAATAGTATTAAAAATAAGGGAGGAAATTAGATCTACAAGTTTCAAAATTTTAATCAATAAATTATATATTGAAAAATTTATTGAAATTTTTAAGTGCAAATAAATGGATTCCAAGAGGTAAATGGATTACATTGAGTCATGGAAATGTGTGGCAAATAATATTCGTTGTCGTATTCATTAATAAAAATCACTTCTATAGATTTATGAAGAGGCGAAATATTTTTTATTTTAGGTGATCATGGTGAGAAATGGATTACAGAGTTAGTTTTATAGATTTAAAAATTTAAAACAAACTTTAAAAAATAAAATTTTTTGTAATTACAAGATAATAACATAAAAATCAAGTCTTTAAAATGTAAATGAAAAATTTATTATATATATATATATATATATATATATATATATATATATAACTTCTCTATAAGTCTTAATAAATAAATAAATATTATTAGAAGAGATAAATATAAATATTTTTATATAGCATAAAGTCTTCCTTTTAACTTAAAAGGATAAATCTTATCGTTCTAAATGTTATTGAGAAAAAAATAAATAAATAGATATCTACAATACACTATAAGAATTCTCAACGATACCAAAAATATAATTTTGTTCTTCATAAATTTAATCTTTGCAAAAATTTTAGGATCACAATTGTAACTTACTCTAACTTTCTTCACATAACCCAACTTCTTCAAATAACTCAACTTCTACAAATTTATGTCATTTTAAAATATTTATGGTTTACATACTGCAACACTTCAACATTTCTGCAAGGCAAAAAGAAGTAAATCGCAAATAGAACACCATAAAAAAGGGATTGCCACAATCTGTGATACAAGTCTGGTAAAGGTTTATCACTTCATCCTTTAAACTTATTCTAATTTTCAATTCTTCCTTCTATGAGTGTTGTTTCCTATAATTGCAACTAAACTTCTCTTTCGTTCAATTTCAATGGTCCTGGAGCGCATTTCTCAGGATTGGACTCTGCCAACGCGCGCCTGGGGCGCGCGACGCGCACCAGCAACCATAAAAACGCAGATTTTTAATGTTTTAGGGATCTTTTTGACTCTTGGGAACTTGGGAGACTTGGGCCTAGCATAGAAACTCAAAGACGACCGTTTCTAACGTCATTGAAGCAGTTTTATCAAGAATCATCCATGAATCATTCTTGTAATTCTTCTTTAATCCTTATCTTTTGTATCTCTGTCATGAGTAACTAAACCCTATTTGTTAGGGATGAGTGTAACCAGATGAAACCCTTATTTTTCTGATTTGATTTCTAGTTATATGAATGAGTTTATTGAATTGTTTTTCTCATCTCTGTGCTTAATGCTTTTTATTGTTTGATCAACATTAAAATGTTCTACGATTTGTATTTTGAAACGGAAGTGGACTTTACAAATGTTTGAGATGAGAAATTCATGAATTTGTAGTCTAGGGATAGATGCAGGTCATGAAACCAATTAAATTAGTTGCAAAGCAATAATTTACAAGAGAATTTCTATACGGTAATGCTTAATTCTAATCTTAAATCCACTAAGGAATTAGGGGTTACTTTGGAATTAAAGGTTCTGTCACTAAGACATTAGGGCAAGAATAATAAAGAGAATTCGGTAATAATTCAATAAAGGAATTCAGTAACTAGGATCAAATTAGACACCAAGGTTGGATTCGAAGTGAAACTCACCCATGACATTTTTCTCAACTTGGAAACCTTTTTGTTCAATTCTAGTAATCAAATATAATTCAATAGTAAAACGCAATCCTTGAGTTCGACACTCGGTACTACCGTTTTATTATTACTTGCAACGATTCAGTACACTTGCTGAAACACAATCAAAATACAATAACATTATTTTTAATTGTTTTGTCAAAAATGAAATTGTGACATAACCTAAATTTGAACCATAGACATAGACAACACATTTAAAGCATTACACTTTACCACTAAGATAATAAATAGTTACTAAAACAATTGTAACTTTAATAACAACATAAATTATTTTGTTTGGAAGTGTTTTTTCTTTGTTAAGTTATTTTAAGCTTCCACCGTTATTTTAGTGGTTTGAGCCTTGAGTTGGATCTACTGGATCTTTAACCAAATCTTAGGAGATAAGAGTGTAGGCGATCATATATAAAATGTAAGTATTATTATTCTTTTCAATTTTTAGAATGGTCGAGTATTGTAGTGAAAATATTCATAGTGGATTGAATTACATATTGTGGATCTTATTATGCTGAATAAATTATGCTGAGATGTCTTTATGTAAGTGAGAGGCACGTTATTTTTAATTCTTATACACTAGTTACTATATTTGTGTTGTATTCATTTGTATTTCTTTAAAGATTATTGACTTGTGAGTTCTTTTTCGGACTGATTTGCCTCTATGAGTTAGTCTTTAACGTTTTTATTTTCTCAACAGTGATGAATAGTTGATTACAAATTAATAAATATTAATTTTATATAAAATTCAAAAAATATACAAAAAATGATACATAATTTTATCATAACAAAAAAGTACGAGATTAATAATAAATTTTAAAATTTAATTTATATTATCAACAATTTTTAACTTTTATTATAATTATTTTTAAAATCATACGTAGGATTGATTAGTTTGTACAATAATATTTTTTTAACTCTTTTTGTTGTTTGGTATTGCCATATATTAGACTTTTTTTTTCCTTTCTACACTTGGCTATGCTTAAATGGGTGGATCTTTCCGTGCAATACTGAGTCAAAATCATGTAGTTTCTACTTACTTTAAACATACTCCAACTCTTGGAATGTTTTGCTTGGAAGCATAGTTAGAGAGGCCTTTCATGGCTTAATAAACAATATGTAATCATATATAAATATATATATATATCCACTTGTCTCTTGCTAGTTGCTACTTCCTCCCAACTTTTCCACCGCACCATTTAAAAAAAGCAAATCAAAGTAATGAAAATTAGAAAAATAAACAAATTAAATTAAAAGATTCATCATATTTAATTAGTTTTGCCTTTGATGGTAGACAATGGTTTTATTTATTTATTTATAAAAACAATGGTTTATCTATATCATATCGATCTATGTTGTGTTTTTTAAGAGTCAAAATAAATTTATTAAGTATCATCTAAATCAAGCATAAGATATACTAACTTTTCTATATCTATTGTGTAAAAAAAGTTATTTATATCTATTTAAGTTGTGATGTTATTAGATGAGTTCATTTAACAAAAAAACAAAAGTTTATTTAAATTATTTTCGGGAACAAATATTTATGTTAATATTTAAACTCCTTTATAAAACTTAATTACAATTTAATTTTTATAGATTGTTTTAATATTTCAGTAAATTTTCTAAAATAATTATTAATAAACATTAAGTTAAAATTTCTAAAATGATAAATTAAATAAATGTTAGAATTGTTTATTCAATTACACCCGCATAATGAAGACAAAGCGGTAAATAAGCTAAGAGGTTGCTAACGTGTGCTATTAGACACTTGTTACAAATTTAAAAGTAAAAATTTTATGTCCAAATTTTTTAAAAAATAACTTTTTAATAATTGAAATACATGAATTCTAGGACAAATTTCTTAATTTATTTTTGTTTTAACATTTTGATTTTTATATAATAATTCAAAGTTTAATTAGAAAACAAGTAAAATTTTAACATTAAATTAAAATTAAAATTCTTTTAAATAATTTATTTTAACTAAAATTTATTAATCATTTAAGTTCAATTACTTTATTTTACATTTAATTCTTTAAATATATTTTAAAGAAAAAATTTATTAGTATTTTCCATAAGTTAAATATTATAAGAATATATAAATAATTACAGGAGTTAAATAAACTTGTAAATTGATCCACAGATGCATGATTAGGTATTAGTGACCTCTTGATATTCAAAAAGCACATCCTAGAAAACGAAAAGGTGGAGTGGGGTATGTTAGTAGTACTTTCGAGATGATTGAGCATTATTCATGCTAAAATATTGGTTTTTGATGGAAAACAACTGTAAAATGGGGAATTTTCAGCTTTTCATGCCTTTGAGGGTTTTAAGAATATATATATTTTTATTTTATAATAATAATTAAAATAACAATAATAATAAAAATATCAAATCAACCAGTAATCACGGCAAAAAGGAAATGAAAATATACAAGTATAAAAATTGAAAATAAAATACTCAAATGAGTGGTCATCATATTTTAAAAACATTACTATCAATTAATTTGGCCCGGCCAAAAGCTTAACCAAATGACACCGTATTCTATCTTCAAATAATGTCAACAACTCAGTGACATGAAAAACAGAAAAAGAAAAAGACGAGACAAACAAAAGGAAACATAACAATTAAAAAAATGCAACATATATTATGTCTTCAAAATAATTATAACAAAAAAACATATACTATGTATTCAAGGAAAAAAAGAATCGGTACATTTATTCTGGTGATGTTATTACATCTTGATTTTTCAGTTTTTAACTACTAATTCAGAATTTTCTTTTCAAAAGTTTGCAAAATTGTCAAATTTGGAATATTACAGTCTGGAGATAATTTCTCTATAATATGCACCCCAAAAAATTATCTATAAATCAAATTGGATAAGGAATTTTTAATCTAATAATACCAACTTTAAGTTGGGGATCACTTAAACGTGAATTTATATCTTAAATGAAGCCTCGAATTATATTATTGTACGACAAAACTTAATTGAGAGATGAGACTCAAATTAAAACGTGTGTGTTAAATTCTTTAGTAAAAATTAATCATTAACAAAATATGTGGATAAAAAAATTCTAATTGCTTAAACAAATTTAGCTTGCGAAAAAAAAATTGTTTATAATCAATAATTTTTTACTCAGCTTATATTAAATAATGAAAACCATCATTTTAGGGAAAATGTTATTTAGATTTTATTATTGTGTATTAATGAAATTTATACTAAAAAAAGTTATTGCTTTATTACACAAGTTGAATCATATTTCTTTTCTTTTTTTGACATTAGTATAACATAAAAAGAGTTGTGATTGATTGATTTTTATATTTTCTCATGCATGATTTCCATCAAAGATAAAAATAAAAGTTTTCAATTATTAACATAGTACACATATACATTCTTATCTTTCATGTACCAGTTCTTTCGAAATATTTAGCAGTACCTGAAATAAAAATAATAAAACTTCACTATTAAATCTATTTTCACATCTAATGAATAATTAAGCATGATAATTTTGTGGACTAGCTAAATTTTTTGTCATTATCAATAGAAGAGGTTACCCTTAAGTTTGAACATCTTATACTAATTATGATTGCTCACTGTTTAATGAACCCACAAATTAGTTGTTGACTAATTAGAAAGATTTTTGTCAATAGAACGTTGGGATGTCAATTCCTTCTTTCACCAAATTCATGATTCTACAGTTTAGCAAAAGCAACCAACACCACTCCAACACCAATTACCTCACTCTATTTAATTTAATAATAAAAAAAGGCAAGAGACAACAAGAAGAGAAATATTTTTATTTTATTTTATTCTAGATATATGGCGATAATCTTTTGGTTTAATTGCAGTTTTGATCCTTCTATTTTAGTTGAATGGCGAAAGTAATTCCTCAATTTTATTTTTCTTCGGTTTTGGTCCCTCTAACTTAATTTTGGTCCAAAACTTGATGAAATTTCATTATTTATTTATTTATTTATTTAAGTCACATCATGCCTCAAGATCTCATTTGCAACGATTGTACATGAAATCTATGATCATAAATAGTATAGTACAACTTTAAAAAATAAAATTTTATTAAGTTTTAGACTAAAATTCTGTTTGGGGACCAAAATTAGCGAGAAACAAAATGAGATGACTATTTTCGCGATTCAGTTAAAATAAGGGAACAAAAACTTCAATTAAGCCTAATCCTTTAAATTTAACTTATTTTTAAAAATTAGTTTTTTTTTTAACAAATGGGTCATTTAAATCTCAAATAGTGCACCACTTGAATTTTTTTGAAATCCAATGAGAAAATTATATATTTTTAATTAATTAAATATTATTGATGATAAAAATCCCAAATTACTAGGGTTATTTATTCCATGGATGATATGCACTGAATGTGCCAAATGACTTAATAAAAAGTCCCTTTAATATTATTACTTAGTATACAGTGTATGTGACAAAAATGACTTAATTAATAATCAAAATCAACTCATTGAGTCTTGACTCTTGTTTTTTCTTGCTAAAACTGAAATCTCTTTGAATCAAAGTTTTTAAATTTTTGATTGATCTTGCATTTTAAACTCCTCTTTCTTTCTAATTTTGCTGCAAAATTTAGAAACTTTGATTTGAAGTGGTTGTAAATTATATATATTCTTTTCACTATATGACTTCAACTGTTTCTTGGAAAGTCTTGTTCTTTGAATTTTGTTAGTTAGTTAGATTGAAGTGAAGTGAAATTTCACTGGAAAAAGATGAACTTTTTTACTTCATTTTTGTTTCTCTGTTTGTTTTCCACCATCTCTCTAGTGGATTCTGTTACTCTACCCCCAAATGAAGGTATCACTTCTTTTCTCTCCCAAATTTCAACTCCTATTATAGATCTCAATCATTCTTTAGTTTCATTTCATTTTTATTGCTAATTAATAACTGAGTCATTGAGTTAGTAGTAATATTTTCTGTGTGAAATTGGAGAATGTATAATTGATTGATTTTGCTTTTTAGTTCTTTTGTCAAAAAGTTATTATGGTACATTCATTAAAAATGAAGCATTTGGATTGTTTTAATTTTTGTTTTTGTTGTTGTTGTTGTTGTTGATAGTTTGGGCGCTTACAAGCTTCAAAGAATCTATCTATGAAGACCCTTATCTAGCTTTATCCAATTGGAATTCATTGGAATCAGATCTTTGTAATTGGGTTGGTGTCTCATGCACTATGGCACGAGATCATGTCATCAAACTGTATGATATTTATATATATTATTGGTTTCCTTTTGGTGTTTTTTTCTTCTTTTTTTTGTGTGTAGAGTGTATTGTTGCTATATAAGGACGTGGATTTCTATGATAGCACATTGATAATACTGCAAATTGGAATTTTTCTTTGCAGAAACATGTCAGGTTCATCATTAAAAGGGTTTCTTGCAAGGGAGTTAGGGCTAATAACCTATTTGCAAGAACTGTATGTTCATTTTTTTTCTTATCATTGTTGATTTGATCTTTGTGATTAACGTGATTTTTTTGGTTGAGATATCATGGTTGATGATGCTAATTTTTGGTTATTGTGTTCGTAGAATTTTGCACGGTAACAATCTAATTGGAACGATACCGAAAGAATTGTGTGTGTTGAAATCTCTCAAGGTGTTGGATTTGGGAATGAATCAGTTAACAGGACCAATTCCTCAGGAGATTGGCAATTTAACCCAACTTGTGAACATGTAAAACAAATACAATATGCTAGCTCTTACTTAATAGATTGAAAATTATTGACTCTTCTAGTTATTCAACTTCAATTTGCATTCTTGTAGAAACCTGCAGTCCAATGGGTTTGCCGGTAGGCTACCTCCTGTGCTTGGAAATTTGAGATACCTTCAAGAAATTCGGCTGGATAGAAATAGGCTTCAAGGACCCATTCCTGCGAGCGGCAGTTATAGTTTTGCTTCAAATATGCGTGGGATGTGAGTGTAAATTTTATAATTCAATTGTGTTATAGTTTGTTTTCGTGATTCATGTTTTCATTCATATACAATAGGTTTTATTAAGGTGACTTAAAACTGTTGTGGCTAAAGATCATATAGTCAAGCTCAGTTTTGAGTATAAAATGTCGTGTTCACACCAATCAAAGTTTGGATTCTGTTAATTGGTCTCTCATAGTTTTTATAACCCTTACAGGTATGTGTCAAATGATAATGTAACTGGCTTCTGTCGTTCACCTCAGTTAAAAGTAGCAGACTTTTCATATAATTTTTTAGTTGGCAGCATACCAAAATGCTTGGAGTATCTTCCAAGGTGCTTTTTCTAATTCCCTCGTGATGTTAGCATTCTTCTCCTTAACCGTACTTAGAAAACATTATATATTCTGTAAAACAGGTCAAGCTTTCAAGGAAACTGCCTCCAGAGCAATGATCCAAAGCAGCGGCCTCCCGCACAATGCGCTGGTGCTTCAGCTGCCAGGAGTCAGCCAGTGATGAACAACCAATACCACCGACTAGATGATCGCCTACCCAAGCATCACCGAGCAACAGAACCTACATGGCTTTTGGCTCTAGAAATAGTATCAGGAACTATGGTCGGTTCTCTCTTTCTGGTCGCTCTTCTCGCTGCTTTCCAGAGATGCAACAACAAATCATCTATCATTATTCCTTGGAAAAAATCAGCCAGTCAGAAAGATCAGACTACAGTATATATAGGTTCAGTTTCTTTGTTTTCTACTTTCTGTTTATGTCCAATAGTTCAAGATCCGTTTTGAATGTAATAATTGGATTGCAGACCCTGAGATGTTGAAAGACGTGAGAAGGTATAGCAGACAAGAGCTCGAAGAGGCTTGCGAAGACTTCAGCAATATAATTGGGTCCTCGCCGGACAGTGTGGTCTACAAGGGAACCATGAAAGGTGGGCCCGAGATTGCTGTAATTTCCCTCTGCATCAAGGAAGAGCATTGGACAGGATATCTGGAACTCTACTTTCAGAGAGAGGTAAATGGAAATATCCCAATGCTTACGACACATAAGAATGGGCAGACAAATACTACTCCGGTCTCAAATATAAGTAGAAATTGGTCAACGAAAGATAGTGTATGATGTATTTGGTCCAAAATTAAGACCAGATACATCAACTTTCTTTGATTCATTTTTGCTTATATTTGATACCAGAGAGAATATTATAGTTGTCATTTGTCAAAGTCTTTTACTATATATTAAGTAATTTATGCTATTATTATTGCCATTCAGGTGGCAGAATTGGCAAGGTTAAATCATGAGAATACTGGAAAACTACTGGGATATTGTAGAGAGAGCAATCCTTTTTCAAGGATGTTGGTTTTTGATTATGCTTCGAATGGGACACTTCACGACCACCTACATTGTTGTAAGCAAGTTTCTTAGCGTGTGTATGTGTATATATTTAAAAAAATGTTTTAGTTACTTGAACATGCAATTTTGACTGCAGATGAAGAAGGATGCCAGTTCTCCTGGACAAGGCGTATGAAAATTGTCATTGGCATTGCACGTGGACTAAAGTACTTGCACACAGAAGTTGAACCTCCATTCACTATCTCAGAACTGAATTCTAGTGCTGTATACCTTACAGAAGAATTTTCCCCTAAGGTCTGCTCGCTAGTTAGTTTACTTCAAATCATAAAACTCGGCAATTATGATTTTGCTTGATACCTTATATCAGTCAAGAGTGAGCAGAAACAGAGAAACACACAAACACCTATTTTTATATGCTATGTGTTCTGTTGAAAACTGAAAATCTTGCTTAATATTCTCATTGTCATTAATCTAAATTGCAGTTGATTGATTTTGAAAGTTGGAAGACAATTCTTGAAAGATCAGAAAAGAATTCTGGTACTATTAGCAGCCAAGGTGCTGTTTGTGTTCTTCCAAACTCCCTTGAGGCACGCCATCTCGATACCAAAGGAAACGTATATGCTTTTGGAGTACTTCTACTCGAGATAATCAGCGGGAGGCCTCCATATTGTAAGGAAAAAGGTTACTTGGTCGACTGGGTAAGAAACTTCCTTAAGGTTTTATGTTTTACACTATAATTTGAAGGTGTCAGGCAATCCGGAAAAGAGTACTTTTTTTTAATATGACCTATTTATGTGCTGCAGGCCAAAGACTATCTTGAAAAGCCAGAAGTAATGTCACATTTGGTGAATCCAGAATTGAAAATTTTTAGACATGATGATCTCAAAGTGATATGCGAGGTGATTAGGCTTTGTATCAATCCTGATACAACTGCGCGTCCATCTATGCAGGAAATATGTAGCATGATGGAGAGCAGAATCGACACATCAGTAAGCGTGGAACTCAAGTCATCATCTTTGGCTTGGGCTGAACTTGCACTTTTAGCATAATAATATAGTCAACTCAAAACTAACAAATCTGCATTAAAGCATAGATATACACAAGTTATATTTTTCCAGCTACTTTCTTTCTGATATTTTCCTCTTCAATTTTATTTTTACTGTAAATAATTGCTCCAAAAGGGTACACGTGTTAGGCTTTAGTACCACAAGGTCTCATTGTATAGCACTAGCCTATTTGTAGAAGTTCATAAATTGTTAAATAGAAGAAGATTGTATTGGAAAAGTGTTTCCTTTTATGCACTATCTGGAGCATTGTGTTATTCTTCTTATGCCTCTTCAGACATTATATCAGATATTTTCGATTAACAATACAATGGTTTCATTCATATCAATCAGAACACCTTCTATTCTGCATATAAATAATGCACCATGTCTATAATATACTTTCAAAGAAGAGACATAAAAATGGGTACATGAGAAATGCTTTTACATTTGTCAAAAAAAAAAAAGAGAGAGAGAAATGCTTTTACATGAAATCCTCTTCCAAGTGAAACAAAAAAAAAAATCCATTGGTTTCATTGGAAACTTGGCAGAGTAGCAAAAGTAATAGATGCTTACTAATCTTGAACCAGCCACGCACACGCACGTGTTTTGAGACTAAACCAAGATCGACAGGAAACTTGAACAACGACCGAGTTTAAGGAATAATGATGCAATAACAATACATGACATTTTTGGATTAGTTTTTTTTTGTTGAATCCAGGCTAAAAAACAATAACAGGATGGCCCCCGAAACCGCGAAACAACCAGTTAAAGAGTTAATTAATTTATAACTGTGAAGGAGAATTGAGACAGGAAAAGGGGCACTCAGAGGGCTCGCCCTTTCACAATGTCCAAGCTCATCTCACTTGGATCAGTTGCTTGAAGTTCAACTTGAATGCCATCCAACTCTCTCTTGAATCTATCCTTGGAACTTGCATACACCATCTTCATCCTCACCCTTGAAATTTCTGGTGACCTGCATTTCAGCAGTAGACTTAATATATATCATTTAATAGCTTGTTTATATCTGTTAATTAACAAACTAATTAGAATGCAGTTTTGTATATCTATCTAGGAAGTATTACCATGCAATGAAGTAGATCTTGCTTTTCTGACAATTCTCTGCAGTTGTGAAATCAAAATCAAAGACAGCATAACGACATTCATCAGCTGGCAAACAGGCCTGAAAATCCTCATAGGTTTCCGTCGGTTCTCCTATTTTGTCGATCACGACTTGTTGTTGCTCAATTTTGAACACAATGAATCGATAACTCCTCTTTGCTTTAAGCTCTTGGAACTTCAGTTTGCAATCGTCGTGCACCGCCATTCCGGACGCTGCATTTGCCTGCACCATAATTTTTCCCCTTCATCTTATTAATTATCATTAACTGAACTTAATCCTTGAGTAATCACTTTCATATCATAATTAATTCGCATTCCTACCTTTTATATCCATTTTCTAAACAGATATGTAATATTGTAAGACAATATTGTAAGACACATGACGTTTGCAGACTCATGCAACATGTCATTTTTTTAACGAGAAAATAACTTTTATTAGATAATTGAAAAACGGTTTCAATGAAAAGTTTGTGATGGGACATTCCCCTTCAACACATTACCATTAACAAACAAAGTGATGCAACATGTCATTGAGACTAAAGAATATCGATAAATGCAGTGACAGATTAAAGAACTTTAAGTTGTAGGACCAATATTTGTGTATATGATGTTATAGAGGTAACATTCATATAATATGCAATATATAGTATGTGCTAAGCAACTAATATATAATATACGCACGTAACAAGTCACCGTGGAAAACTTGTTTTCCAAACATATACATCATGAAATGGGAATTTTTCCAAAGTTGTATAGTAAGAAAATATATAAATATGAATTGTTGATAATAATCACAATAGCATGCAAAGTTAGAGAAAATGAAATACCATTTTGCCAGCAATGAGGAAGAAGCGCCCTACAAAACAAAGTGTGAATGAAAGAAAGGGGAGAGAAGCAATATTAGAGAATGGAAAATGGGAGCAACAGAAGGAATGAAAATTATGAAGAGAAATAACAAATAAAGATCCTTGTTTTTTGGAGCCACGAGAGGTGGAACTTTGAGGAGACTAAGATAGTGGTTAGAGAATAGAAACTAGGTGAGAAATTAATGGATTGAGATCTAATGTGTCCACAAGTTTATTTTATGCTTCCACGTTCATTTCAATTGACATGTTCCAAATTAGTACAACCCTTAATTAGATACTATATCACCATACTACTATTCCTATTCAGAAAAATAAAATGAACTTTCTTGCCTACTTGCCAAACCCCATCAATATATGTAAGGATTTGCCTTTTATACTATAATTTGTTTTCATCTTAATGTAGTACTATATGATACTATTAGAGTGTGCTCGGATAAAAGATTTTATGACAGAATATATATGTAACTTTTTTAGGATAATATGAATTTTTCAACTAGTTTGCATAATAAATTAGGAGATTTTTCAGATGAAAAGATTTAATGGGATAATTTGTTAAAGTTAAGTTTAAGAAATTCTAAATATCAACTAAAATGTAATTAAGAGTTTAAAATATACTCAATTCAAATACATAATCAACCAATGTAAAGAGTTTTTATATCGAATTTTTATATCTTCAATGAATTATAACGGTAAAACATTTAAGACTATTTGATGTTTTGTTTTTGTTACATAGAGAAAACCATTTCGATTTTACTTATATTTATCTTTAAAGTCATACGAATAGTTGATTGTAATGTATTTATTATGTAAAAAAAATTAGACTTACAATAGATATGTAAATTAAATTCATTTATAAGACCAAAAGAGAAACTCATTTAAAATCCCCTATTCTCATTAGTGAAGGTAAAAAAATAAGATCTCAATCCAAGATTGATCTTGGCAGTAATGAAGATCGATCTTGGTTTTGTTGAAACAACAATATCAATTTTATCAATATAAAATATGATTGTAAAGCATAAAATAAATAGAGATAGAGATAGAGAGATCACACAAGGATATATCCTGGTTCACCCAACCCGGGTTACGTCCAGTCCTCACAACCGTGAGATTTTTCACTAAGTGTTCAAACCAAGATCGTTCTTGGTTTTCATGGATCAATCTTGATCTTTACACAATTCCTATAATTTGTCATAAAAGAGTTGTTGGATAAATTCTGCCAAAAGCAAGATTGATGAGCTGCATCAGAAGATCGATCCAAGATTGATCTTCTGGTTTGTGATGAACTAGCCTTGTACTTCTGTGATTTGTGTCAGTATGTCAGCCTTGAGTACATGCTTTTCTGTTACGTGTGCAGGCTTTAGAATAGTTCAAATCAGTAGTGTACTTTGCTACTTGTAGTTTTGTACTTGCATTTGCTTTTCAAGAAGAATGATCTTTGTAATATGCCTTTATTGAAGCATGTCTTTGATTCTTCAAATTCTGGAACAAATGTGACTTGGATTGATCTTTTGTTGATTCTATATGAGATATAGGATGAATATTGTTTCCAGGATTGATCTTTGTTTTCCAGAACTGCTTCAAGATCAATCTGCGTTTTCCAGAACTGCTTCAAGATCAATCTGCGTTTTTCCAGAACTGCTTCAAGATCAATCTGCGTTTTCCAGAACTGCTTTCTTTGATCTGATTTGTGATGTTTGATTCCTATCTTGTTTTAACACACTCAAATGCACATGTTAAATATCAAAACACTTAGAATCATAATTAGAATTCTTAATTAACTTTTTGTTTGTTTTCATCAAAACATTAAATTGAGATTTTGTCTCAACAATTAGTCCTTATGATTTTCAAATTGGTCCCTTGGTCTCAATTTTTCTAAACTTTCAATATTGACTCACATTTTTAAATTTCCATATTTAATCATTTTTCTTTTGATATTTATATTTTTTACCCTAAAATTTATAAAATAAACCAACTTTAAATAAGCTCTTAAACTATACAAACAATAAATTTTACAAATTAATGAAATTAAAACATTTGAATACTATAAGGAAACAGTTGTATACCTACGGAAATTTGAGAACATTTGGAAGATCATAATTGTTTTTTCTTTCTTTAATTATTTACAGGCCATTGATGATGATTGCAATCAAACAGGGCAGATGATTGCAGGACTTCTCAATTGGCCACAAGTTACTTTTGCTTCAAAGGTTAGGTCATCATCTACAAATATCCTCAGTAAACAGTTTCTTATTCATTTTTTTGCTGACTATATTTGATTTGCCTAAGTTACATATTTCACTAGTACTATACATTCAAATTTATATTATTTTTCTCCATTCTTAATCCCAGTTTGATCAAAGGCAAATGATCTTTTTTGAATAGCAAGTTTTTCATGAAAACTAAATTAGTTGATTCTTGCGTCTCTCTAAGGTCTATATTTGCATGATGTTATGTTATGCGTCTGCATACAATTGTTTTTTCCATCTATGGTTTATTACGAGAAATAAGCTTTTACCCAAGTCAAGGTTTATGAATTCCCAAAGGTTAAACCGTATGATTTAAATTAGACTTGAAATAAAAAATAAAAAATAAAAAATAAAAGCAATCAATGAATTATGAAGTTTATGATGGTTTTCAATATATGTATACGTGTGAGTGATTTCCACCATATATAGGGTGATTTATCTGTAGTCATCACTTGCTAATTGCTATATATTGTTGATTAAGTTGTCAGTGTCATAAACAACAGACTTAAAAGAAGACACCTTAACAAAATTGCAGTTTAGTAAAAAAAAATTGCATAATCATTATAAGTCAAATAAATTATTTATTTTCATTGAATCAAAATACGTTGTGATAAAAAAATTTTAATTTCTTCTGCAGGTAGTCCGAATCATCACGAGTCCAGTAGTAGACAGGTAGGAAGCCTTGTTACTAACAGGGTCTAAATGTTAGATTGTTACTTGTGACTAATCTGTTGGTAAGTATCTGCATTTTTAACGGAAAATCTGTGTATGCTTACCCATGGAAATTCTATGAGTAAACTTACATACGGAAATAAGTTTATCTACGGAGAATCGGTGAGTCATACT
>NC_021167.2:1793144-1807051 GCF_000331145.2 Cicer arietinum | reverse complement strand
TATATTCATACGAGCAAAATAACTACGAACTCGTGTCCGGTAATTCGTGAGTAATTTTATGTTACCTACGGAACTTCGGTAGATAAAAATAAAATCTTGTGGAGATAATAATAATTTTTCTTGTAGTGGAAATAGAATTGGATTTTACAAATTAATAAAATTAAAACATTTGAAATAGAATTGGTTAGAGTTTTCAATTCTATTATGCAAATGCTCTTATAGTATTTCTTTTTTCTTCTTCTTCTTTTCAAATAGTCAAAATTAATATTTAGATATTATCATGTCCAGTGCAATTTAATTGTCATGTGCAATTTAAGTCATCGCACATAGCTTCAAAATTACTAGGGCTTCAATTTTTTTAATAATAATTCTGATACATTAATTAATAATAATTCCGATAAGATTTAATTTGTTGCAGAGGGAATGACTAATTGAACCATACTTTATTGGACTCCATAAGAGCTTTTATATAGTGAATGGGTCCACAAAGAAAAAACAATTAAAGGATTAAAAAGTTTATTTTAACCCAAAATGTAATTAAGAATGTTGTTGTTTAACTTTTGTTTTGATATGTTATTTGATATTTGGAAGTTATGAAATATTATTAAAAAAGTGTGATTATTTTCTTTTGAAATATTATTTTTTGGTATTATCTTTGAAAATTATAAATTTATTTCAAAAAATGTTAGAAATATGACTATTTTTAAATAGCTAACAAGTTAGTATTAATTTGAAGTTGTATTTAAATATTATTTACAATTTACTTATTTTAATATTTCATTCGATAAAATATAATATTTAAAATAATTTATAATTATTAAAATTATATATATTTTTTGTATGTTGGTATTTTTTCTCTTTTACTCGAATTTAAATTTAAATCCCCTAATTATTTAACTCTTAGATCAAATCAATTCAACTACCAGACCACCCTAGTTCTGTACCCCACGCTTATAGTACTCTTATCGAGTGTTTTATAGTGAAGTTGAAAGCATTGTTTTTCCATTAAGTAAAAAAAATTGAGGTTGTTTTTTTAGGAGTGCAGAACACATTATCTATGACAGTATTCTCATAGGTGACACAAAGTATCTAGGTGAAACACACAGTTAAGGAATCTGGCTTATTTTTATTGTTTTGGGTCAGCAATTAAGCTTGTTTCGTGAGTGGGTCGGATAAGTTAAGTTAATACAATTTTCTTCTCTCGCTAATATTTTTGAATTGATATCTAAATGTATAGTGAGATTTTTGAATTGATCAAGTTAAATATATATTTTGATTAAGAAAATATATGTGAATGAATTAATCTAATGATGTATTTTTTTTTTTAAAAAAAAAATATATGGAGCAGAAGGATCTATCAAAGTATTCGAGAGATGCGGCTACACAAAGCTCTCAGAATATATATATATATATATATATAAATATATATATATATATTGTTATTATAGTATAGTAGTATCCTTTTATGTTTTAATTTAAATATACATTTACTTTTTTTTTTTTTTTTATCTACTATAAAGTTCTAAGCCAAATTTTAGAAAAACAAAAGCACCAATTCATCATCATTCATAGATAAGAATCAAATTTGTTAATTACTTTTAGTGGAAAATTCTTTTGAATTGACACAGTTAAACCTTGAGCCGTTAAACAATCTTTTATAATTTTTTTTTTTTATATTGTAGATCAAACAATTGACTCACTTTATAGAATACTCAAGCAATATAGAACATATGAGGAGATTTTTGAATTTTTGTTTTGTATTGAAAGACTTAGAGAATTTTCTATGAAAACTTAAAATTATGTTACAAAAATCTTGAAACTTATTTGAAATTCGGTGATTCTTATGATTTTAATATTGAAATTATATTTTAACAATTGAATCAAAATCAAAAATTTTATGATATTGAATTCTCTTAAAATATTAACTACATTTTGCAATAATTTAATGTTGATTTTAATTTGATATGAATTTTTTCAATGCTAAATCTTTAGATTTTTTATTGAAAACTATATAACTTTGAATATATATATATATTACTTAAAAAAATTAGGACATCAAACTCATTATTCATATAAAACACCCAAAATTTTAAAGATGGTGAGAGCTGAAAAACTAACAATTTAATAGGAGAACGTAATTGAAAAAGAAGAATAAGATACGAAGAGATACAACAAGAGAAAGATTATTATATTTAGCATGAGTTTGAGCAAGAGGAGCAACATGTTCCTGCGTTTGATGATCAAGAGGAGCATGAACAACACGAGAATAACATGCATCAGCGACAACAGAACAACCTCTATTTCCTGGAGGTCCTTACGATTTTTTTGTCCTTAAGGACTATGAACACCACATTGTAGTTAGAGTGTATAATGAACAAGTTATTAAATAATTTATTTTATTACATAGTATAGTATAACATAATATGTATAGTTTAATATATTTATAGTATAATTTATTACAATGTCAATTTAAAGAACTCACTTTGTTTTGACATAGTTGATTTAACGATTCACTAGTTTTAGGAACTCATAAGAGTTTAATTTTATTTACCGAAAAAAAGTCAAATGATAAAATATACTAATTAAGAAAAAGAAGAAAAACTAAAGGAAAAAAAAAACAGTTTTTCAAAAATTATTTCAATAGTGAAATTTCTTAGTATATATATAGTAAACTAACTAATCGTATAATTTATTGTGTGTTATTTAAATTAAACAGGATATACGTGTCTTGAAAGTTGTTTCAAATGGCAAAAAATAAGATAAATTCATTGATAATATATATGTATTTCCTACTCAAATAGATCAATGGATTACTACATCTGGATTACGTCATCTACAACAATATACTTTGCACATGATCAACAATAACCTCATATTTGTTTTTGTTGAGAGATGACACAGAAAGATTAGCTCATTTCACCTGTCATTTGGTGAAATGACTATTACTCTTGACAATGTGAAGGGTCTGTTGAGAGATGGGTCACAAAGATTAGCCATTGTTGTTGTCGTTGAGTTATTAGGAGTTGAAGAGAATGAAGTTGTGAATAAAACTAGGATTAATAGAGGCGTCTCATATATTTTTGAATGGTTGAAAACGGTATTCTTTAAGAAACTTCATGAAGGAAGTTTCGAGTGTGCAACGAGGGCATATTTATTTCATTTGGTATGGTGTATCATACTAGCTGACAAAAATTTTACCCTTGTATTTGCAAAATATTTATTTCTTTTTCAAGACATTAATACTTGTGGTAAATAGGCATGAGGACCTACTGCTCTTGTTGTTTTATATGATTGTCTTAGATATGGTACCATGCTTGCAACGAAGCAGATTAGAAGATATTTATCTCTATTCCAAATACTTTTATATTATTTTTAATACTAATTATATTGTTATTTGATAAGATGCTTATTTAATTACTTGTATTTTTTAATCATCTACAAACATGGATTTATAAATATTTTCCTAACATTTATAAGTGAAGTATGAGTGAGCCTATATCTTCACTGCCAAGATGTTTCGATGGACTCCAAAGCAAACATCGAGGGATGTTGCATATTATAGAGCGAAGTTTGATGCTTTTAGACCTATTGATATTATCTGGACACTAAATTACGATGAGGACGCCACAACAAAATTTCAGTTTGTGTCGATGTTTATAGGGTACATTCACTAGTGTTCTATGATGGTACCATATTTACTAAAGATGTGTCTATGGCAGTTCAGGTATACTCAACACATTCGTCTTATTCCACTAATGTTTGTTGTACGTGATGTTGATGTTGAATGAAGTATGTACAAGAACTTTGTTCAATCCCTTTGTACTATATTGCGTCCAGCTGCATGTTCACACGAGTCTGTTGAGGGATACATTCAGTGGTACTATGTAATATCTCATCCTCGAATGTTCCTTTACGTGGTTACAGAACTTTCATGCTTTGACGTTCTTATTGATGTTGGTATTGGTCCAGTCATAAGGTTGGTTCTGGTCCTAATGTTGGTCCTGGTCCTAGTTATGGTCCTGATCCTAGTTATTGTCCTAATCCTAGTTGTGATAATGGTCCTGGTTCTAGTCATGATTTTGGTCTCGATACTACTCATGGTGAATAGTATACTAGTGTCATATAATGAATGGTCTTATACAATAGGATTTAGATTTACAAAGGCTAGATCCTGAAGATGAAATGCATGTCTTCTTAGAGAGAGCCTTATACGTATCTAGAGAAGAGGATTATCATTAGTACTATAGTTGTATTTTGATTGTATTATTTTATTATTCAGAATTATTTATTTAGACTAATTAATTTTAGACTTATTTTATTATTCAGACTTTTTGTATATTATGTGAATGATTATGTTACAAGAAGGGATTTGGAGTGCATGGGAAACAAACAAACTATTTTTAAAAAATAAGTAAAAAAAATCTAGGAAAAAAAAAATTACATACTCGAAATTTTAAGACACAAATTTCCGATAGAATAAAAATAAATACCAAAATTTTTAAGGTACAAAATTTCCGATAGTGTATTAGAAATTTTGTTGGAGAAATTTCTGGTAGACAATTCATATTACCAGAAATTTCACGCCTTTAAATTTCAGGTACACATTGTATCACCTGAATTTATAAAAATACAATTTCTGATGGTTTTAATTTGTGTACCAAATTTTTAAGAGAGATAATTTAATTACCAAAACTTTTAGTAAAGAGTAGGATTTTGAATTAATTTTTTTTTTACCTTTAATTAAATGAAAATGACATGGACAAAATTGGGTTTTTTATATTTTAGGAGGTATAACTCCAATTATGAAATACAAAATCCAATTTTTCAATAAACGTAAGCCGTGACGTCTATCATGGCCCAACATACTATCATGGCCCAATACTAAGAATAGGTTTTAATAAAAATATAATAATAAGACATTTACAAAATAAAAATAAAAATTAAAAAGACACCTGGAGATCGTGGTTCCAGTTATAAAATTATGCTTATGAGCTTCCTTATACCTTTGTTAATCGTATACAATATCAAATTCTTTTAATAAAAAATTTAGTAGCAAAATTCATACACACTTAATATAAATAATATAAAAGATGAAGTATTCTTTATTCATTAATTTTGATTCTTTTAGATTTATACAAACATAAATAATAAATTTAGATTGGTTTACTCTTTTTTGTCCTTTATTTGTAATAAATAAATAAAACAAAACAAAATTTATTTAATGAATATTTTTTGAAATATTAAAGATACAAAAGAAAACACGTCATTAATTATATCTTGATTTTCTAGAAAAATAAAATTTGTGGGACAAAAAATAAGAAACAACATGATTATTTTAAATTCGAACTTACGTCGTAATATTAAACTATCCGACTAATAATACTAATAGAACAATTATCAATTTTCTTACTCTATTCTTTTAAACGCCTTCCAAACGTTATTTAATTAATGTAATTATTTACAGAAAATTTGTATTTTTGTGAATAAAGAAATAGTATTATATATTACAACTCTTATATTTAAACACCCATAATATTTATACATTCATTCAACACTTTATTTTTTTTTCTCTTTTAACCACATCACTAACATGTTACATCTATTAGATTATTTTCTCTTCCATTATTGTTATCTCTGAGTCATCTTAAATAATTTACATAAAAATATTGCATTATACTACAAAATCACATCTAATAATTTATATATATTAATAATATAATATTTTGAAACTTCAAAATTTTAAAACCTATACAACAGCCTCCACGGTAATGTCAAAAAAAATTAATGAGTCATTTTCTAATTGAGTAAAGTATGAATATATCATTTCGAAAGAAAAAAACCGGGTGGGGGCGTTCTACATCATTCGAAGAAACATTGAAAGCATCAAATAAAGAAAAATTAATAGACTTTCATGTTCTACAATCGTCCAAAATTTTGATTGATGCTTGCTCACACAAGGTATTTTTTTAGATTATCTCTATTTCCCATGCACATACGACCAAATTACATGCATGAGGAGAAAACCCGTTTATAGATTGTTATTCTTCAACTATCTATTGATTTTTATATACTCTCATCAATTTAGGACGTTTCATATCACTCCTTTTCCCGTTTCCACCATGAAAATAAAGTAATTAATAACTAGTAACGGTAGATGCCATACCAACGAACATATTGCATAGCATAATAATTAATACACGATACAAAAAGCATATATGAAAAATTGGAAATCATAAAATTTCCCAAGGGTTGCGTGATTTTAAAGGAATTAGTAGGTTGTTGAGTCGAAAAAGTTAAAAGAAAAATATTTTAGATTTAAATTCGAAAAAATTAATCTAACAATTCATTTATTAATATTTACTTAAAAAAGAGAAAGTACGTGTTACATGTGTCAATTTGAGATGTATTAGTATATTTGATATTTAAATTAATATTAAATAAATTATTTTTAAAAAAAACTATTGTTTATTATTTGAAATATTATAATTACTATTTTTCTTTACCAAAAGTGTCGGTGAATTTTTTTTTTGATTTTTTAATGAATTTTTATTACTAAAAGAATATTAAATATTTTTATAATAAATAATTATTTAAATTATAAAAATGATCGTTAATTTATTGATTAAAAAATATTAATTTATAAACATAATGTAAAAACTAAAAACAAATTTAAACTTTAAAATATATGTCATGTACTATGACACAATTTTTAATCCAAATTTTATTTGTTTTTAAATTTCAACATAACGTGGTTGTTGGACTTTTAACTCACCTTTGGACACTTCCACTTGAACCCAAATTCCGGGTATGTGCATTCTCAACCTAGTTTAGTATTTAGAGCATCTCCAACGGTAGCAAAATGACCTCGTAATTACATAAAATTTAATTTTTGACGAGTGTTCATTGTTGGGATGTGCATCAGTTCTCTCAAGAAGGAACGATATTTTCATCAGGGTTACTTTTTTATTTATTAATTTATCAATAATAATAAATGTATGACTATTAGTAGTAGACCCTATCTAATGAGTTCGTGAGTTCATATTTAGAATAAAAAATGAATGAGTTATTTCAAAAAATTATAGCATAATAGACCCCATTTAATGAACACATATTAAATTCATTTTGGAGATACTCTTAATAGTTACCTTAGTATTTCACGTGGAAAACAACAAAAAAGCCTTACTATTTCATTTTTGTCAATCTTTTATAGTCTTACTTGTAGGGATTAGTGATGTACGCGTTAGATTGTCTTGAGTTTGGTTAAAATCAAAATTTAAATTGTATAGAGATTATTTAGTTGGGTACGATAGAAAGCTGTCTATTATAATAATGAGTTTAGTCAAACTGTTGATTTTTGTATTAAGTTATTTGTATTATTTTAATTGTATTAAGTTATTTGTATTTTTTTAATTTAATTGTTAATGATCAATGGATCATCGTATATTTTTTATAAAAAAATTACTAACCTTAATTAATTTTCCTTTCAAAATATAATATAATTTATTTCACTATTGTTTTATTAACTAATATATATATAATTAATTAACTAGTGAGAATATCAAAATCGTAAAAATCATCACAAAAAAAAATTATTTGCAAAGCATTAGTAAAACTAAAATTACAAAGTTATCAAAATTGCATAAAATATTTGTTAGCATCAAAATAACTAAAGTTATAAATCTTATTTTAGTATATTTGTTATAATTTTTTTTAAAAAAATGATACGTTATGTAAGGGAGAAACAAAATAGTGTAACGGTAGAAAATAATTTATTCCTACATTTAAATATCACTTAAAAAAATTTATCTCTAAGTATAAAAATTGTTTCAAATTATTATGCGCATTTACTATTATTTTTTCCAAATATAACTTCTATTAATACTACGATTTTATCTTAAAATATGAAAAGGATATATTAATTAAGAGATTTAAATCTAAAGATTATTTTAAAAACATCAAATCATTAAATTTATTATCTATTTTTTTATAATGCATATAAAAAATAAGTAATAAATACTTATAAAAAGACACCGAAATAGTATAACATTTTAATATAGGTCGCTATAACTAACTAATGCACTCTCCCACCAAAACCCAAATTCCGGGTATATGCATTCTAAACCCTTTGTTTTTTTCTTACCAAAACAACTCTTAGTAGTACTAGTTACTTTAATATTTTATTTTTGGTCAATCCTTATAATTATATTTAAGGGTTAAATAAACTTTATCCCTTGTCTTTTAGGTTAATTACACTTTTCATGTGTACAAACACATAAATTTTAAGTAGTAAAGGTATTATATATATGTCTATTTAACTGTTTATATATAAAAAAGAAGTATTTGAAGTATAAAATGACAAAAAATAAAATAATATTAATTATTCAAGTCACTATTGCATCTCACAAATAATTTTAAAAAAGAAAAATTATTAAAATTTTATATTCGATATGTTTTATCAGAAAATAGAATAAATAATCTCACTTTAATTTATTTAAAATTAATTTTAAGAATATTAATGGTAAAATAATTATTAATGATTTATTGCATGCAAGTAGAATGATATTCAAATATTTACATGATCCAAAAAAATAATTACAAGGACACTTTATTTTATTGGTTTTCCCAAACCATTCAAAATACTAGGACCAACTCTCTTGTCCACACAAACAATATAGTGGGTGTGTCCCTACTTTTCACCCTCATTTGTTGGATTAAACATTTTCCTTACTAATTTAATTCTTCTTGTATAGTTTTCCCTCTTACATCTTTTCTCTCCAATTTCGAAAACTAAAAAAAAAGGTTACTTAAACTTTAAATGGAGAAAATTGTTCTTCTTCTAAATTGTCTTGAACACCAAATATCAAATGCACATACAATTATATACACATAACTCTATTCTCTCTCTATCTTTTATTTTTATCAATTCTTATGGTAGACAATTATTAGATTATTTTGTCAATCTCAGTATTTCACATTTACTAGATGACTTTTGTTAATATTTTTCTAAATTTTAACGAAAATCACGTTAAAAGAAATGTAATAATCAAATATCCTATTTTTGGTGTTAAAAAATGTAATAATTAATTCTAATTAATCAAATATCCAATTTTTATACGTGGTTAACACTTTGTATAACTCTTTGGTAACAAATAAGAATGTTGTTTGATAAATGAGGATGAAAATGTATTTAACCTAAAAGATTGGTTGGCAAAGTGGTTTTACTCTTTATTTAATCACGTTTAAAAGGTAAAGGATCAAATCCAAGGTCGCTTGAAGCCCACGTAAATAAGGACCCACCACCAAATAAACTCAACAAACGTAACTACTAAAATAGTGAAGAAACAATTTGTCATTCACTAACGTCACGCATGTTAAAGTCAAAAGCAATTCCCACCGTTGGATTTAACAATCCAAGATTCGTTGAAAACAAAGACAGAGACGTATAACAATTTTAAAAAAAAGCGTGGCGCTACGCTAACAATTACAAATAGAACAACAATTTGAATGAGAGAAAAATAAAATCGATTTCAATTTTGATTTTGCAGTTTGGTGGCGGCAAAAAAAGAAAAAACGCGATGGCGAAGCTATTATCCTTAGCTTGCTTTAGAAATGAAGGATGGCATAATCTCTCAGCTCGATCTCACTACCCGTCTATGCCTACCTTTCCTAAAGGCGAGACAGGAACGTCCTCCACCGCCGCGGAGCCTTCGGAGGTTACCGCACTTTTTTCAGTTCTCGGAATGACTTGCTCCGCCTGCGCCGGATCCGTCGAGAAAGGTATCAAGCGCCTCCATGGAATTCATGAAGCCGTCGTCGATGTCCTCAACAACCGTGCTCGCGTTATCTTTCATCCCTCTTTTGTTAACGTAACTAACTTTCTTCACTCCGTTAACTAGCTTTTTTTTTCTTCATTTTTACTCCTGTTTTTTTTTTTTTTATTTAAAAACTAATATTACTAATAATTGAAGCAACTATGTTTTCTCATTTAACGAACTATCTTCGCTATGTTAACGAATTTTTTTGTTATATGGATATGATCAATTACTATACTTTTTTTTTATAATAAAAATGCCATGATCATTGTATTATAATGTTAAATCTAAATTTATACAAATTTTAATGACAATATTCATGTTTTAGATTTTCCAATTTGAAATTTGAAAATATTGTGTTGTTAAGGAGTTTTTTATAATTAGGATATTGATTTAAGTTTAAATTTAAATTTGAAAAAAAAATATTATTAAAGGTATATTTATCTATAAAAAATGACCAAAATAGAGATTGTTTGTCTATAATTTTTTCTTTTTGTTTCACAATAAATATCGTTTTATAAATAATAATTATTTTAAAATCAATACTTTTTGGTTCTTAATATAAAATTAATTATTATTTTTAATTGTATAATCTAACTAATATTTATATAAATTATTCTCAAAATATTTTCTTACACCGTGCATTTATAATAGTGTAGAACACATCAATGGACAATAATCTAACTATAATATTTTGTCTAATCAGGAGGAGGCTATTTGTGAGGCAATTGAAAATGCTGGATTTGAAGCGGCGATACTAACGGACGCGTCAAATGAAAATTCTATTCAAGTATGTCGCATACAAATAAAAGGAATGACTTGCACATCATGTTCAACCGCCGTTGAGTCAGCTCTAAAA
The DNA here is from genome assembly GCF_000331145.2 of Cicer arietinum. Classification (NCBI taxonomy): domain Eukaryota; kingdom Viridiplantae; phylum Streptophyta; class Magnoliopsida; order Fabales; family Fabaceae; genus Cicer; species Cicer arietinum. The sequence continues at coordinate 1,796,380 of NC_021167.2, read as the reverse complement.
GCCATCCCTGGCGTACAAAAAGCCCATGTAGCCTTAGCAACCGAAGAAGCCCAAGTCCACTACAACCCAAACATCGTAACTCATATCCATATCTTACAAGTCGTTGATGATGCTGGATTTGAACCCACACTTATTAGTTCAAGTGAAGACTTAAGCAAAATAGACCTCCACGTCGAAGGTCATGATCTCAACGATCATTCCATTCTTATACTCGTCGAAGATTCTCTTCGTTCACTCCCTGGTGTTTTGGAATTACACACCACTCTTGAATTCAACAAAATTTCACTTTCTTATAAACCCGATATTACAGGACCAAGGGACTTTATTAATGTCATCCAAGAAACAAGTTCTGGAAATTTGAAAGCAAAAATATTTCCTGGTGAAGGTGGAAGAAGAGATACTCATAGAAAACAAGAAATTAAAAAATATTACAAATCCTTTTTATGGAGTTTGGTTTTCACTATTCCAGTCTTTCTAACTTCCATGGTGTTTATGTATATACCTGGAATAAAAGATGCATTGGATTCTAAAATTGTGAATATGCTTACTGTTGGAGAGGTTATACGATGGGTGCTTTCAACACCGGTGCAATTCATTTTCGGGTGGCGATTTTATGTTGGTTTTTATAAATCATTGCGCCGTGGTTCTGCTAACATGGATGTTCTTATTGCTCTAGGAACAAATGCAGCTTATTTCTATTCTGTTTACTCTGTTTTGAGAGCTGCTACTTCTAAGGTTTTTGAAGGTACTGATTTTTTTGAAACTAGTGCTATGCTTATTTCCTTTATTCTTCTTGGAAAGTATCTTGAGGTTTTAGCTAAAGGGAAGACATCGAATGCAATCGCGAAGCTCATGAATTTAACACCTGATACTGCTATTTTGTTGAGTTTGGATGGTGAAGGGAATGTTATTAGGGAGGAAGAAATTGATAGCAGGTTGGTTCAGAAGAATGATGTGATTAAAATTATTCCTGGTGCAAAAGTTGCTTCTGATGGGTTTGTTGTGTGGGGACAAAGTCATGTGAATGAGAGTATGATAACTGGTGAGGCACGCCCTGTGTCTAAAAGGAAAGGTGATACTGTTATTGGTGGAACTGTGAATCAGAATGGAGTTTTGCATGTTAAGGCAACAAAGGTTGGATCAGAAAGCGCTCTTTCGCAGATTGTTCGACTTGTTGAGTCTGCACAACTGGCTAAAGCTCCTGTGCAGAAGTTTGCTGATCGCATTTCCACTTACTTTGTGCCTTTGGTAATTATATTATGCCACATTATAATATATCAATGATCATATGAATTTTCATTAACTTTTTTTTCCCCCTCAATTTTCTTGATATTTATGTTATACTATTCTAAGAAACATCTTAAGATATTTATTGGTTGAATTTTAAAGTGATGTTTTGTATTGTATTTCTTTGCAGGTGATCTTGATCTCATTGACAACATGGCTTTCTTGGTATTTAGCTGGAAGATTTCATACTTACCCGAAATCATGGATACCGTCTTCCATGGACAGCTTTGAGCTTGCTCTGCAGTTTGGAATATCAGTCATGGTTATTGCCTGCCCTTGTGCTTTGGGTTTAGCCACACCTACTGCTGTTATGGTTGGCACTGGAGTTGGTGCATCTCAGGGTGTATTGATCAAAGGAGGGCAAGCATTGGAAAGTGCACATAAGGTCAGTATTTCTCTTTACAATTAGATTAGACTTAAATATGTAAAAAGTCAATTATTTTGATTTTGATTTTAATTTAATCTTACAACTTTAAAGTACTTTTAATTTAGTCTCTTATTAATTTTTTTTTGCTGAAGTGCGTACAATTTAATTATGTGGCATGTATGACTTAGTGGATATAATTTAGCAACAGAGGTTGAGTTGAGACCAAAAAGGGAACGAAAGAGAAAGTAGGAAGATTTAGCAACAGACCAAAAAAATAAGAATCTAAAAAAGTAGCAAGATTTATATACGAAGATTTAGCCACAGACCCAAAAAAAAAAAAAATGAAACTTAAAAAACGCAGCAAAAATCGTTCGCGAAGGGTGTTGACAAAACGCGCGCACATGCACGGAGGCGATGTAGAGAATGGAGGAAGAGGGGAGCGAGACGAGGGAGTCAGCGGCATAGATGGGTGGTATGGAGGAAGTCGGCGGCGCCGGTTGGTTTAGGGTGAAGTCTCGTAGAAATTCATATTCTAGGTGTGATTTTAATTGATTTGGGATTGAAGATTGTTTTCTATTTTTAATTTTTAATAAATAATTAATAAGTAATTAATAGTAAATAAAAATAAGTCATCAACTTTTTAATAAAAAATATTTATAAAGACTTAAATTAACGTAACTCTAATTTACAAAGAACTTTTACGTATTTAAGCCATTAAATTATCTCACTGAATTCTGGATTTTTTTAGTCAATGTTGGTTGGTTTAAAATTGAACAATGATTTCCATTTCTGCTCATTAATCCAACGTGAAATAACTTTAGAAAAGAGTTTAATGTTTATACTATGTTCACTTGATAAGAAGAATTGGTGTGTGTTAATTGTTATGTTGGATGAAAGTAAATAATGTTCTTGGCTATCAAAATATTCATTCTATCTCTCGCACCTCTCTATAATGTTAAAAGTGGAGAAAGGGTTCCTTAGATACTTGTTGCAACATATTAAAAGTATCTGTAAAAGCATTCATGCTTTTACCTTATGTGGGTTTGGATTTACATTTGAATCTGTTTATGACTTTTTTGTAGGTGAACTGCATTGTTTTTGACAAAACTGGTACTCTCACTATTGGGAAGCCTGTGATAGTAAATACAAAACTATTGATAAATATGGTACTCCGGGAATTCTATGAACTTGTGGCTGCAACAGAGGTAAGCACATAGTAGTTATAAAAAACAATTGTTGTTTTCCACTTTAGTTTTATAGTTATTATGATCACTCCAATTTAATGTGTTAATTGCTCGAGTTATTTTTTAATTCATGGATTATAGGTGCATATGCATGTCAAAAATGATTGCAATTGATCACTAGTGTTATTTGCCTATCTCAGGTGAACAGTGAGCATCCATTGGCTAAGGCTGTTGTTGAGTATGCCAAGAAATTTAAAGATGAAGAGAACCCTTCTTGGCCAGAAGCACGAGATTTTGTTTCCATTACTGGACATGGGGTAAAGGCCATCGTTCGAAACAAGGAAATAATGGTGGGAAATAAGAGCTTTTTGGTTGACCATAATATTGCAATTCCTGCT
>NC_021167.2:1769711-1792678 GCF_000331145.2 Cicer arietinum | reverse complement strand
CCTGCTGTTGCTGAAGATCTACTTGCTGAAGCCGAAAATATGGCTCAAACGGGAATTTTAGTATCTATAAATGGTGAAGTAGCCGGGGTTTTAGCAATCTCTGATCCATTGAAACCAGGTGCTGAAGAAGTCATTTCCATTCTTAAGTCTATGAAAATTAGGAGCATCATGGTGACTGGGGACAATTGGGGAACTGCTAATTCCATTGCCAGGGAAGTTGGAATTGAAAGTGTTATTGCTGAGGCGAAACCCGAGCATAAAGCAGATCATGTGAAAAACTTACAGGTACTATAAAATATTATGATACCTAATTGATCCTAAATAGGTTTACTTAATGGGTATTTATACAAGTTCACCAACAATTTGTTTTTTGGATATGCAAATATTAGTGATTAATTTGTTAGGAAAAGACGAAAATGTTAGTAGTAGGGATTGAATTTTGGACCTCGATGATAATTATTTTTTTGATGTCCCAACCCAAACCTAAGTTTATCTAATTTTATCTTAGCCTAACACTTATGATCTCCAAAAATCAAATATGACTGCTTATGTTATACAGTACCTATCTTATCATAATTGAATACAATTGATTCTAGATTATAGAACATTAATCCAATTATCTATAATTCAACAGGTACAAATGATCACAACATTTATAAGATGGCACTGACCTACAATATATATTTGAATTCTTGAAAAATTGAAAATAATATCATCTGTTTTAAATCATGACAACTTAGTTCTTTTTCTCTTTAATACAAAATTTCAAATAAATCCATATATTTCTTTTGTATCTGGTCTTTATAGTTTATATCATAAACTTCAATTCAGCTTATATTAAATTAGCTTGAGTCTCACTTGTGCATGGATTCAGCTTAACTAAGCTTGAGTGAGTCTCACTCTCAGTCCAACAGTGACACGATTCTGGTACAGGTTGTTACATTCAATTAGTATTTCATTTTCTCATATTATTGTTGTTGGCAATGTATCACATTTCTGGTGATTATGTATGTGTTAGTGCTTTATATAGTTACATATTATATAATATATATTGAGTGTTCTTTTCTTTCTTTTTTAGTCTTCTGGGTATACAGTGGCTATGGTAGGGGATGGCATCAATGATTCACCTGCACTTGTGGCAGCAGACGTGGGAATGGCAATAGGTGCTGGCACAGACATTGCTATTGAAGCAGCTGATATAGTCCTAATGAAGAGCAACTTAGAAGATGTCATAACTGCCATTGACCTTTCAAGAAAAACATTTTCACGCATACGCCTCAATTACGTTTGGGCTTTAGGTTATAATATGCTTGGCATTCCAATAGCAGCTGGAGTTATTTTCCCTTTTACAGGCTTTCGATTACCACCCTGGATTGCTGGAGCTGCTATGGCTGCCTCTTCTGTCAGTGTTGTTTGTTGTTCTCTGTTGTTGAAATATTACAAGAGACCCAAGAAGCTCAACAACCTTGACATACGTGCCATAAGGATCGATTCATCTAGTGATCCTTTGATCATACATGAAGATTAAGGAAGGTTTTGATTTAGCTACTCTACTCTGTACAAATAGGCATCGAGGGCTACAAACATTTTAGTTATGTTTTGCGTGTGTATATATGTTTGATGATGATTTGTGTAAACATAAGCAATGTGATGCATGGGAAAAGTTGTCTTTTATCAAATGGAAAAGATCATGTAAGTGCAACTCAGATCGGAAAAGGTTGCATGAACATTTCATATGTTGGGTTGCAGATCAAATCCGCAGTACTACACTTCTTTATATTTAGAGTGAGTTAGTTTTGTCATTAGATTTTTTAGAACAAAAAAATAAAAAAATTTCTTTTTTAAGTGAAAGTGAGTTCTAGAATTGTCATTTTAGCTTTGTAAATACATCATTACTAGCATAATTGATCCGTGTTAAGTACGAGTTAGTATTTATTCATTAAAATATATATTGTTTTGTACTTTAATATTAAAATTGATATATTTTTGTATAAATATAAAAATAATAAACAAAGTAAAAAGTTTAAGGATCTAATGAAAAAGATAATTATTATAAAAAATTGACAAAAATGAGAGAGAATAAGATGTTAAAGAATTTATTATACATCCAATGGAAAAGATAAATATTATAAAATTGATGGAGGATAAGATGTTTGTTCCAAAAGCCACAAAGGTGTGAAGTGTAAGTGTAGTAGGAAAATAAGAATGGGAGGTAAGAAAGCCATTTGGTTTGCTATCAAAGAGATTTCATGCATACGGCTCACTTATAAGTAACTCAATATTATCATATATATCTAACTGTTTTCCTTATCAATGCCATTGCCATCAAGATTTCATTCTAATACTAATCTCGTATTAAAATAAATATTATAAGTTCTTTTCCTTGTTTATCTAACGAAATATCTCACATTAATATTATGAATCTATGATTCAACGACAACTAAGACATTAAGCTTTATTCCTATAGTAATAAGATCTATTAGGTGATTCAATTGAAATCTAAATTTATTAAGCTCTAATATAAAACATTATACTATCTTGTACAAAAAATTATCTTTCAATCAAACTATCTATCAATTACATATATATCAAGCATTAAGAACGTACTAGAATCACTAACATTGATAAGAAAATACTCATATATAAACTGAGATAAAAGATATTATATAAATTGATCCTATTAATTAATTTCCCTTTTATAAGGTTTTGTTTCAGCAAAATAGACACTACTTATTAGTGAAATGCAGCTTATTTCTATTCTGTTTATGTTGTTGTTAGAGCAACTTTTTGTTGGAATTTCAGAGGGAATGATTTATTTGAGACAAGTTCTATGATTATTTCATTTATTTTACTTTGTAAGTATTTGGAAGTGTTGACTAAAGGGAAAACATCACAAGCCATTTCAAAACTAATGAATTTAACACCTGATACAACAATTTTATTAACTCATGATGATAAGGGAAATGTGATTGGTGAAAGATAAATTGATAGAAAAGAATGATTGTGTGTGGAGAAAGTGATGTAAATGAGAGCATGATAACTGGTGAGGCAAAACATGTGGCTAAGATGAAGGGTGATATGGTAATTGGAGGTACTATGAATGAGAGTGGTGTTTTGCAGCTGACATTGTTCTCATGAAGAGTAATTTAGAAGATTGAGCTTGCAAAAAAAAACATTGTCATGTATAACTCTAAATTACATTTGGAGTAAGATTTTGTTAATTGAAAAGTATGTTTCATATATCTAAATACTCCCCCATGTGATTATGCTCGGGAAAATAAACCTTTTCAAATGAGGACAAGTCTGAACAACAATTTGTTGTTTCGATATTTATGTTTCTTTGGTATGCAAGAAATATGAAAGTTATGAGATCTAGCCGTGAACCATTGAAATCAAAATTACCTCTACATGTAATAATTTGTAAAGAAATTTATATTTAATTTTTTGGAATGAGAAATTGATGTAGGACAGTAGAGTCTACATGGAAAGTGATATACAGAATAGAGCCATACTGTATTTGATAGGGTAGGGAGCCACATTAATTAATATTCTGATTTCTGACGAATTAGCAATGCATAACGTGGCTGCATGAATTATTAGTAACAATTGGAGCATTGAACATATTGTATTTGTATGTACTATAGACCCATATAGGTGAGTGAGTTATTACAAAGTCAATGGAACACCATACTTGATACTACTACCCCATAAAGGGCTCCATCAGCCATCTATAATTATTTCAGACCATCTTCTCCTGCTGCACTAAATTAAATGTCCAATTACAAAATCTATTTCAAACTTAATAATATCATCAAATTGTGTCACACATTCAAGATCTCCTTCCGTCTCTTATTAATATCATATTTAATTTTGTTTTATAAATAAAATGATATAATTACCATAAAAAAAATAATTGTTTCTAATTTGAATTTGTGACATAATGTCTAATCTAATTTTAAAATGATTGAATTCTTTTCATTTTAAATTAACTTTTTTTTAATTGTATCTTTGAATTAATACTAAAGAAATTGTTACCAATGCATTATTTTTGTATTATGTATTTATCACATCAATAATACATAAAAATAATAGTTCAAATAATTTTTATATAAATGTATTTAAATATACATCATTTTACACTCAATTCAATCTTTAACAAAATTCATTTTACTTGTTTACATAAAAAAAAAAAGTAATGTCAAAATCAATTTTGAATATCAAATTAATTTTGACATATATAATGACATCATTGCTATTAAATATAATTAATTTTGTCTCTATAATTTATTCTACCTCAAAATTATGATTGGTAGGTTTTGAATTCATATATAATTTTTACATTATCCAACTCAACTGTTTGTCACAGTTTTGATGCAACTCACGTTTTAAGCAGTGATAGGGAGACTTTGTCTTTTTCTCTATGACAAAGCATTGGAGATAGTGTTTCTTCTTGTTTTGGTGCCATTCACTCACCACTAACCGGACTCTATAGTTAAAAACAAAACATATTACTACTATACTCTAATACTAATCATATTCGTAACTTGTATATATTCTACCACTTCTTTCATGTTCCTAGCATGCTTATTTCTTTAAAAAAAATTCTCATTTCATTTCTTATTTTTCTAGCAACCAACTGTAAGTTTTATACTATACTATCTTATCTTATTTTTAATTAATTAATAATACTAAAACAAATGCATCACTAAACATTTATTTATTTATTTATTTTACATTGTGCTAAGCTCATGTGTGTGTGCCGTATTTAATGGATCACTAACTTGGAGCTGAGAAAGTATCAGTGCAAGTCACATGCTGATTTCTTTAAATGCTTCTTTTTGTTCATGTTAAGCCATTTATTTCAACCCTCTTCTTTTATTTTTAGTGGATTTGCATTACTTTGTTATTCACTCAAGAGAAAAAGAGGACGAGCACAAATCTTCATATTCCAGCTGCAAACTCTGCTCTTCAAGGTGATACTTTCATTGTGTCATTTTTTTTATTACTTCCTTTTTGGCTCTGTCACATGCTTTTTATTTGTGAAAAAGCAGATTACTCATTTCTCTCTTTTTTTTTTTTTGTTTCATGCAATATTTTATTAATGCAAGTGCAACCAAGCTTTGGTCAAAGATCTTTAGATTTTTGCATGGTCCTGACTTTTAAAGGCCTAGTATACTGATTAACAATTATATATTTAGCTTATAGATGGACCATCTGGAAAATATTTCTGTGTTTAGTGTTCATATCAAACTTCACTCTCTTAATCTAGAAAACAAAGTTTGTATGAATTTGAATGGATTTATTATTACAACAAAAGTTTTGGGAAAATCCATTAATATATACTTCCTCCAGTTTCAAATATAAACAAAAGTAGGGTAAAAGAAAATTGATGTATTTAGTTTATTATGAACCAAATACATACATCTTCTTTCTTTGGCACTAATTTTATTTATATTTAAGACCGAATGGAGTATATAATTGTAGTTGTACAAATATTTTTGTGTGATCATAGATATATATTCAATTATTGGTTAATGAGATTTTGTTAAAGTTTAATGGTTCAGGTAGTATCTGAGTTCAATTTTTGACTAGAATAATCACTGGTCAAAATTTATTTACTTAATCAAACTTTAGATTAGTTAATAACTGAAGGGTTAAAACCAGAACATGTATACTTTGGTTTTATTATGTTGATTAAGAAAATTGCTCCATCTTTTGTAGCTTGTTGTAGATAAATAAGTAGCTTTCTTAAATGTTCAACACTGCATTATTTTGAATAGCATTTGAAATACTTCTTACCTTCATGATCTGAGGCTAAATCTCATTATCAAATAATTTTCACTTAGAATGTGTTCAGAGTTTCTTTTCTTTCAATGTTTATCATCATTTATTATAAGAAAACAGGCATAATAACATATCACTGTTGGAAATTCCACTTGTTTCTCATAACTTGTATTCCTATCTTTTGTAGGTACCTAAAATTATCCTGCAGTTGTCACTAAAATCTCATTAAGGAGCCACATTTAACTATGAACAACTTAAAGTTAGGTGTAGATGTGGTTAGTGCTCACAATCTACTACCTAAAGATGGCGAAGGTTCTTCTAATTCCTTTGTTGAACTTTACTTTGATGGCCAAAAGTACCGCACAACCATCAAAGAAAGGGATCTTAATCCTGTTTGGAATGAGAGTTTCTACTTCAATATATCAGATCCTTCCAACCTTCACTATCTCCCTCTTGATGTTTATGTCCATTGTCATTCCAAAGCTACTAACTCAACTTCATTTCTTGGCAAAGTTAGTCTCACTGGTACTTCTTTTGTCCCTCATTCTGATGCTGTTGTATTGCATTTTCCATTGGAAAAGCGCGGCATTTTCTCGCGTGTTAGAGGAGAGATTGGCCTTAAAGTTTACATCACTAATGATCATACCATAAAGTCCTCAATTCCAACTACTAATGTTGATTCAATGCATACAAATAATAATCTTAGCTCAACACATGGTGAAGTTCATGGAACTACAAATGCAATGATGAATGGTTTGTCTAGTGACAAGGTTGAGTCGTCGAGACATACATTTCATCACCTCCCAAACACGAACAATCATCGGCATCAACATCAACAACATTCTACTGGCTATGCAGATACTCACTATGTAACAAAGTATGAAGCTGATGAAATGAAGTCTGATCAACCACAGCCTATGAAACTAGTACATTTGCACTCTGCTACATCAATGCAACCAATCGATTTTGCACTTAAAGAAACTAGTCCATTTCTTGGTGGTGGAAGAGTTGTTGGAGGACGCGTTGTTCATAAAGACAAGTCTTCAAGTACTTATGATCTTGTGGAAAGGATGTATTTTTTGTATGTTAGAGTCGTTAAGGCTCGCGAGCTTCCTTCAATGGATGTTACAGGAAGTCTTGATCCATTTGTTGAGGTGAGAATTGGAAATTATAGAGGCATTACAAAACACTTTGATAAGAATCAGAATCCTGAGTGGCATCAAGTGTTTGCATTTTCAAAGGAGAGGATGCAAGCATCTGTACTAGAAGTTGTGATCAAGGACAAAGATCTTATCAAAGATGATTTTGTTGGGATTGTGAGGTTTGACATCAATGAGGTTCCTTTAAGAGTTCCACCAGATAGTCCTTTGGCACCTGAATGGTACCGTCTTGAAGATAAAAAAGGGGAGAAAGTTAAAGGTGAGTTGATGTTAGCTGTTTGGATTGGCACTCAAGCTGATGAAGCTTTTTCTGATGCTTGGCATTCAGATGCAGCTTCACCTGTTGATAGCACACCTGCTACTACCACAGCCATACGTTCAAAGGTTTATCATGCTCCAAGGTTGTGGTATGTTCGTGTCAATGTGGTAGAGGCTCAAGATTTGATTCCAACGGAGAAAAATCGGTTCCCAGATGCTTATGTTAAGGTGCAGATAGGTAACCAAGTGCTGAAAACAAAGACAGTGCCTGCTAGGACTCTAAATCCACAATGGAATGAAGATCTTTTGTTTGTTGCTGCTGAGCCTTTTGAAGATCATATAATACTTTCGGTTGAAGATCGAGTTGGTCCTGGAAAAGATGAGATCATTGGGAGGGTGATCATACCTTTAAACGCGGTGGAGAGGCGAGCTGATGATAGGATCATTCATTCTAGATGGTTCAACTTGGAAAAGCCTGTTGTTGTGGATGTTGATCAGCTGAAGAGAGAAAAATTTGCTAGCAGAATTCAGCTAAGGTTATGTCTTGACGGAGGTTATCATGTTTTTGATGAATCAACTCATTATAGCAGTGATCTTCGCCCCACGGCGAAACAGCTATGGAAGCCAGCTATTGGTATTTTAGAACTTGGAGTGTTGAATGCCATAGGGCTCCATCCAATGAAAACAAGGGATGGTAGAGGCACTTCTGATACATATTGTGTGGCAAAATATGGTCACAAATGGGTCAGAACAAGGACTCTTGTTGATAACTTGTCTCCAAAGTACAATGAGCAATACACTTGGGAGGTTTTTGATCCTTCCACAGTACTCACAGTTGGTGTTTTTGACAATTCTCAAATCAGTGGTGAAAAGGGTCACAACAATAACAGTTCAAAAGACTTGAAAATTGGGAAGGTGAGAATTCGCATATCGACTCTCGAAACAGGAAGGATTTACACTCATTCATATCCTTTGCTTGTTCTTCATCCTACTGGTGTTAAGAAAATGGGTGAACTTCACTTGGCAATAAGATTCTCATGCACTTCTTTCTCAAACATGCTTTACCTATACTCAAGACCACTTCTGCCAAAAATGCACTATGTTAGGCCTTTTGCTGTCATGCAACTCGATATGCTCCGTCACCAAGCAGTTAACATAGTCGCAGCACGGCTCGGCCGAGCCGAGCCCCCCCTCCGTAAAGAAGTGGTGGAATACATGTCAGATGTGGACTCACACTTATGGAGCATGCGTCGTAGCAAGGCGAATTTCTTTCGCCTTATGACAGTTTTTTCGGGTGTTTTTGCAGTTGGAAAATGGTTAGGTGATATATGCATGTGGATAAATCCTATTACAACAGTTCTTGTTCATGTATTGTTTCTTATGTTAGTTTGTTTTCCTGAGTTGATTATGCCAACACTTTTTCTCTACCTGTTCTTGATTGGTGTGTGGAACTTTCGGTACCGACCAAGGTACCCTCCTCACATGAACACAAGAATCTCACAAGCTGATGCAGTACACCCTGATGAAATGGATGAAGAGTTTGATACTTTTCCAACAAGTAAAAACCATGATCTTGTTAGATTAAGGTATGATCGTTTGAGGAGTGTGGCTGGAAGAATACAAAGTGTTGTTGGTGATTTGGCTAGTCAAGGTGAAAGGATTCATGCACTTTTGAGCTGGAGAGATCCAAGAGCTACTGCTATATTCATTACTTTCTGTTTGTTATCTGCTTTGGTTTTGTATGTTACTCCTTTTCAAGTTGTAGCTGGTTTAGCAGGATTCTATTTCATGAGACATCCGAGGTTTCGGTGCAGGCTTCCGTCCGCACCGATCAATTTCTTCCGCCGTCTGCCTGCAAGAACTGATAGTATGTTGTAGAATTCTGGAAATAGATTCTCTGCTTTTACAGATCTCTCGACAATGGTCGAGATCTTTTAAAATTGATTTACTGCTGGTGTAATCTTAAATCAACGATAGAGATTGATTATTGCATGTAACTACATGCAGGGAATGTGGATCCTTGAATTCTTTCTTCTTGGCTTCAATTCTCCCTTTTGCTATATTGTAGTATAGTACTATAGTGTAGGTCATGTTTCAATTTCAAACCAGCTTTTCTTTGTATCAGGCATTTACTTTGTTTGTATTATGTAATAATATAATAATAAGTTGGATGTAGTATTATTTTCTAGCATTCTAATTTGTATGTGGATTTCTTAGAATCAAATCACTGCACTAAAATTCTCTTGCGATTTTAACTCAGATATAATGTACAACCTAATAATAGGACTGCAAATTATAATAATAATATTTATAGTTTTGAAACCAAATTTCATAAAGCTGTGCTGAATGTAGACTAAATGCATCATGAACGTCAACCACTACATTACTAAAGTATATGTATATGGTAGCACGTTCCTAAAATAAACTATATACACCTCGACGTGCACATTTATTATTATTATTCATCTGATTAATGCAAATTAATTGTAGCATTCAAACAATACAATATTCAGTTTAATTAGATTAAACGGTACAATGAATGAATTCGTTAGCCAAATAAACGTTAATATAGTGTGTTTTTAAGTCCGTTGCAAAAAAAAAAAAGTATGTTTTTAAAGTAGAAATGATTGTTGAAGGTAAGAAAAAAAAATTTAAAGTATATATATATATATTGAAACCTCTAAAAATTATTTAAAGAAAATCATTAACATTAAATTATCAAGTAAAAAATAACTTCGTGCTTGCATGATATAATAAGTATGGGATGACACAATGATGCTTCATATTTTTTTTCTCTACTAGAAAAACCACAAATAAAATAAAGGGTCCTAACTCCTAACATTATTCAATCACAAAAAAAATGGCAGTGTCATTAGCCAGAAAAAGATCAAAATTATCAAGAAAACTTGAATCAAAACAATCCTGTTTTGGCTTTTCAATTCTATACAACTTTATACATAAAATTTCAGCTTTAGTCTTTCTTTTAATCCTTATCTACATTTGGTCTTCATTTTCCACCATTATAACAGGAAACATCATTCATGTTTGCTTTTCCACAAGAAAGCTCAATAGTCTCTATTGTCTTTCTGCAGGCACCAATCCTCATCCCTCTTTTGAAATTCCAACTTCCATAAACAATAATAATACTATTAGCACCTCCATTATTACTACTACAAAAATTGAAGGTGATACTAATAATGCAACAAAGTTTCCAAGTACATCATATATGGTAGTATCTAACAATCATAAAGATGATGAGGCTGCAAATGCTGTTAAAGTCGTTGAGGAATACTTGCAGATTCATCGATCCTGGAAGTCGGATAAAAACTATGGAAATTGTGATGGTAAAGGAATATATGTATATGATTTGCCATCTAAGTTTAATAAGGATTTGGTTGGTCAATGCAATGAAATGGTTCCATGGCAAGGTTTTTGCAAATATATAAGTAATGAAGGGTTTGGTGAACCAATATCAAAACTTGGTAAAGGTTGGTATAAAACTCATCAATACTCACTTGAATTAATTTTTCATTCAAGGGTGTTGAAGCATCCATGTAGGATTTATAATGAAAATGATGCAAAGTTGTTTTATGTTCCATTCTATGGTGGACTTGATGTGTTGAGATGGCATTTCAAGAATGTTTCAAATGATGTTAAAGATAGTTTGGGTTTGGAGTTATTGAAGTGGCTTGAAAGACAAGTTACATGGAAAAGGAATTCAGGTAAGGATCATGTTTTTGTGTTAGGTAAAATTTCATGGGATTTTAGGAGGACTAATGATTCTCCTTGGGGTACTAGGTTGTTAGAGTTTGATAAAATGCAAAATCCAATTAAGTTATTGATTGAACGACAACCGTGGCATGTCAACGACATCGGAATTCCTCATCCGACTTATTTTCATCCGAAATCGGACAAAGATATAATCGACTGGCAACTAAGAATCATAAGATCGAATAGGAAGAATCTTGTGAGTTTTGCTGGTGCGGCACGAGCTGATGCAGACGACCAGATTAGGTCGATATTAATAGACCAATGCAGTTCAAATATTGATGGTAAATGCAAGTTTTTGAATTGTAGTTCTGTTAAATGTTATGAGCCAGAAACAATTATAGACCTTTTTGTGGAGTCTGAGTTTTGTTTGCAGCCACCAGGCGATAGTCCAACTAGAAAATCGGTTTTCGATTCGCTGATATCGGGTTGTATTCCGGTTATATTCGATCCTTTCACAGCTTACTATCAATATCCTTGGCATTTGCCAGAGGATTATGATAAGTATTCTGTGTTTATGGATAAAAAAGAGGTAAGAGAAATGAATGTGAATGTTGTGGAGAGGCTTGCCAATATTTCTTTAAGAGAAAGGGAAAATATGAGGAGGTATATTGTATATGAACTATTGCCTAGTGTAGTATATGGTGATCACAATGCTGAGCTTGAGAAATTTCAAGATGCATTTGCTATTACTATGAATAATTTGCTTGAGAGGGTTAGCAGATTCAAGGATTGAATGCATTTTATTTTATTTTTGTTTGATAGCACTACAAAGTAGTTTGGTTTTTTTAATATTAAATTATTTTATTTTATTGTTAAATGATTATTATTACACTTATCTATCTACATTCATGCTCAATTTTGAATTGTAAGTTACATTGTTTTACATTCTTTTATTCACATGAATAGGCAGAACAGAAACATGTTGACAGTTGACACATGATTTAATAGCACATGGATATTAGCACATAAATGAAAAGCAACCAATACACATGAGTAATACCTGAACTCATTCAGTGCATTTATCATTGAAGTTTGAAATCCAAACCTTGAAAAGAATGAATGTTGATGGTCAAATACTACAGGTCTTCTGCAAAGTAGAAAAAAAATGTAGCAAAACTATGAACAATACTAGCTACTCAGTTTTTGAAGACTGAAAATCGTTTTGCTAAGTTCAGATTAATTTCGTTTCATAATCATCATTTAGCAAAAGAGAAGCTATATCTATAACCTATTAATCCATATCTAGCACTCACTTTTTATGTTCCCTCAAAGACATACCATTAGCTATTATATTAATAAAGTTAGCAAGTTATGATAACTTAAATTTAATTTTAATTCATTGAATTTTTTTTTTAGTTGTCAATTATTTGTCTGCCAATAGTGTTGTTCAAATATTAAAACATTACATAATAAAACAATTTTGTTTCTCTATTTTACATCATATACGATATAATTCTCCTTGTTTTAAATCTATACTTTTGGTTCTCTAGTTTTTAAAACGTGTAACTTTTTTAAAACGTCTAACTTTAACTTTGAATTTTAATGATGTGATAGGTAAATTGCTTATTTGACAATTGAGTTAATGTCATCATCAAAATATACATTAATTTATAACACAAAATAATCAAATTTGATGTAAGACTATTTTTAGTTACCACATAAACATCTATTTATCACATCGACAAAATTTGATGCAAGAGTGTTTTATAACTCAACTCATACTCATTCTCGTATCATTGTTTCAGTTACCACATAAACATCTCATTTGTCACATAATCAAAATTCAACTCAAAATGCTTTAGTAGAGAAAATATCATATTTTATCTATGAAAAATGAGTTTGGTGTTTTTGGATTGAGAAAAAAAGGAATTTATAAAAAGAAATGTTTGGTGGACACACAAATTGACATTCAACTTTCTTTTCTTTGCACAAGTCAATATTGTTACTTCACCCTAAAATGATTCATTTGTTACAACAATGGTTAGTGCTAACTTGTGACCTACCAATAGGATTAATAACAAGCACAGTCACAATGCTCACAAATTCAGTTGATTTACAACAGATAAAAATATACATACATACAAGACAACAATATCTCTTCTTTCTGAATAAACCTTCACCCATGCATCAAGTCAATACCAGTGTGTGGGTGTGCACTTTGCACGTCTACCGACCTTGATCCGGACCACATGCCTGTTGCAGAAACTGTGTAGTTTGGTTGTGCACTGTCCGGAGAAGCTAACTTGTCACTACTCTGAGGCTCTGAATCACCGTCATCTTTCGTAGTGGTCCCTTGTTTTGTTGTTGTCTTTGGCTTAGAGCCCCCATATACAAAACTGCAAACTACCACCTGCAATAACCAAAGTATTAAGACAACAACCCTGATTCAAAAGAAATTAGATAGAAAAATACGCTTACAAAGAACACAAGATTTTATCGAAGTTCGGCCAAATGTGCCTCCGTCTCCGACAATAGAGCAGGTGCAACAATACCTTTTTATTAAGATTCAAGCTTAGGGTTACATATTACAACTTGTATTTAAATAGTACGATCCAGTTTACAAGATTACCCTTGAACTGCAACTCTACTCGAGCGACCTCCCCACTTATCAGTAACTTTTAGCCATACCCAACACAAAGTCTCATTTGTTTTGGGGGAAATTTGAATCTCAAGCATCCTAAGATGCACAAGAACTTAAATCATTATTGACCATCAATATCTCCAATGCATCCATCCCATTCAGAACACACCTTGCAATTGTTTTAACTTACGGTTCTAGCATAAGATTGTGAATGAGCAAGCAAGAAGAATGAGAATCACCAATGTTACAAGGCCATTAAGATTGCAATGAAGATATACCTGGATAGGGCTTGCCGCAATAAGCCTAGCAACACCACCACCAATAACATGACCATCCGGACTAGAAAGGGAAACACTAATGCCACCCATCCTATTGCGAGGTCCGCCATCTTCAGCAACCAAGTAAGAACCAGATAAGCATAATATTTGGAATCGCCCCTGCAAACACGAAAAATATAATGTTTACCGCTGCTTCATAAGAACAAACCTTAGGCAAAGCAGTAAGCAGTACTAACTAGCCGCAGCAAAAAGCAGACTTTTACACACATTAAAATATTACAATTGCTGAAATGAATGGCATTACAATATTAAACCATTAACCTTCCCTTTTCTTCAATAGCTCATAACAATTACATGAATTAACTTGCAACTAAGCTAGAAAGATTGAAGGGATTTAATAAAGAGGAGATAGAACAGATGATACTTGTAATGTTAAAATGGCTAGTAGTGGTTAGTTCTCTAACCTCAAATGTAACACCGACACTAGTAGAAGCAGGCTGGCGCAGAGTGACTGAAGATACAATCCCAGTTCCCGACAAGATGCATAAAGCGCGTGGTCTATGTTGTGAAAATGACAATAACCTTGCTACAATGTCCTGAAACAAAAGACAATCCAACATCTCCGGTTTAGATACATGCAGCCTTAACCCGTTGCATCCAGAACTTTTTTAAGCAATATATAAGCAAAGTAAGTGGATCGAAATCTATATGTCCGATGAAATAGAAGAATATAATTACCTCCTGAACTCCAATGGTGATAACATGAGGTGAAAAAGCCATACCGGCAGAACTGGTCATCCATTCACCTAAGAAGGAGTAAACAAAAACATTGGAATTTAATATACTTCAAAGCAAAATAAATAAAGATACCATATTTTGTTGCTACCATGAGTTAACATCAAAACAGGAAGAAGAAAAAAATTGCGCCAGAAAGATGAGGAAAAGGTGAAAACCCAATTTAATTTTTCATGATTTCTAATTTTTATTCATTCTGACGGGTAAATCTTAACTAGAAACTTGAACCAGGACTGCAAAATAATTAAGTATTGCAGACTTGCAGTCTTAACAAAAGATAA
Source organism: Cicer arietinum (assembly GCF_000331145.2). Classification (NCBI taxonomy): domain Eukaryota; kingdom Viridiplantae; phylum Streptophyta; class Magnoliopsida; order Fabales; family Fabaceae; genus Cicer; species Cicer arietinum. The sequence continues at coordinate 1,777,770 of NC_021167.2, read as the reverse complement.
ACATCAGATTTGTGAATTCCAATTATGATCAATTTAGCAATATCAATCAAGAATATGAAAAACAAGTAGCAATGTCAAGAGAAACCAAATTACTGAATACCACAACCTGGACCACCAACATAAGACACAACATTGACATGGAATAGAAAAAGTAGCAACCAGATAAATGAAAAAGAAAAGAAGGATAACTCATAAATCACAACATTGTAAACTCGTCGATTCTAAATAAATCGCAATTGTAACTACCATGCTAATAACATTTTCCCTCTAAAATGAACAGATCAAATTCCAATTCCAAATCCAAATCCTTATACAATAGATACAATCAAATCAAATAGTCAACAAGTAAATGATAATGTCCATATAAAAAAATCATACCTAGAGCAGCTAGTTGTTGCTTCCTTCCACTTCCAGGCGGGCGCCCTCTAGGCCGTTTATCTGAAGGAGGGGTGGAATTGGCAGGAGAGAGTCTCAAAGAAACAGGTACATCAGGACCATACTTACGCGGCCTCCCTCTTTTCTTTTTCACAATCTGCTCCCTTGAAGAAGGCACTACTACTACATTACCAGAAGAAGAACCTATGCTATTGCTAATAACACCACCATGACTAAAACTACCACGTTGAGGCTCTATTGAAAATGTAGAACCTTCAGAACCACCATGAGCATTAGACAAAACTCTAAATCCAGAGGGTGGTTGTTGGAACACTCCTCCACTACCAGACCCACCAACCCCTTCTCCTCCTCTGTGAATGTAATATGAACCAGACCCGTCAGAAAATGCCATAGCTTCTCTCCCATCCATGCATTAACAATTAACTAAGACTAACAGATTTCTTAATTGTGATAGATAAACTAAACTAACTTTTCTTCTTCAACCTTAATTCTTTTAACTTCTTAAACTAAGTAATCAGATAAAACAAAATAAAAATAAAAACTTTGACAGTGATGGAAAAAGACTAGATTTTGTAACAAAATACAAAGAAAACAGAAAGACCATCTAAAACACAGTATCTCTAAATATTCAATCCAAAAATGCTAGAAATTTTGTTAAGTGAATGTTGCAAAAATAAGGGTTTTGTTCAACTAGACAAATCTAAGAACCCCACAAAAAATTAAAGCTATAAATGAGATTTAAATGCTCAAGGAGAGAGGAGAGGAGAAAAAAGGAAGTTTCTTTTTTGGGGAGCTGAAACTGAATCAGTGTTTCGAAAATTCATGACAGAGTTTAGTTAAGGGAAATGTAGGAGAATGAGAACCAAAGTAATACTATCTGGAATCATATCTGTAACACATTTAGAAAATTAAACCTAAGACTAGAAAATTTAGGGTTTTGAGAAAAGAATGCAGTACAATGCTGGAAAAATAATGGAAGAGGGAAAGAAAAGAGTGTGACTTGAGTTGTTGGGTGTGGAGAAGAGAAAGAAAAATTGAAATAATTTTTTTTTAGAAAATGAAAAAAGAAGCTTTTGAAATTTAAAGTTAGCTAAGCTTGTCTGAACAAAAGGAACACGTGAACATAACGGATTAATAATGGATAATTACCAATTAGTGAACGCAAATTAATTTTTTTCTCCATAAAATTTAAGCTGAGAGGGGTAGTGTAGTGAAAACAAACTTTGTGATTTCATTGTGAAAATTACATATATATATATATATATATATATATTTTTATTTAAAAAAAATAGAATATTTGCATAAATACTTTTTAAACTAAAACAATTCAATAATAAAATAAAAAAAGTGAGATATCCAAATAAAAAATTTACATAAAGAATTATATTATTTAACATTATACTATACACATAATTGTGAGTACTTACAAACAATACTAAAAATAGACAATATTTTAAAAATGTGATTGTTTTAAAGTTAAAACATTCATATAATCTATAAAATATGAAAGTCTAAACCACACATGGAGAGTTGACAAACTCTTTAGCTTTTTAATTACAATTGAAATTAAGATTAAGAATAATTTATAAATAATGATTTATTCAACTCACTAAACTTATTCAAAAACAAAAAATAATGACTTGGGGTTCAAACATTAGTTAAAGTTGAACAGTTTATTAATAAATATGCATATAGATGTAGATCCTAAAATGATGATATTTATAAATAATATAAAAGCTATTCATTTCTATTTATTGATAGTGTAATTTATTTATATACTTTCATCAATCAAACTACATTAAGATGTCAATTTGTTATATTTATTTTTAAAGTATCTTTATAAATAACTAATTCATGAAATGTGAGAAAATTATATGTAAAATAAATTTAAAGTTTAATTATTATGTACCGACAAAAAGAATATATTATAAATCAAATATTTTTAATTATATAATAGTTGTGATTAATTAATAATATAAAAAATTTATATTGTCGATATATATAAATTAAATTCATAAATTTCATATCAAAAGTTATATATAATAAAATTCAAAGTAGGTTATCGGCAGTCTATATAGGAATTAAGTCTCAAATATTCAATCTATATATTCAATTTGAAACACATGTTCTCATTCATTCAAAGCATTGAATTAAGAGTTAGGAGAACTAAATTAATAGAGCACAATGAGTAACAAATTTTGTTTTGCATCTCTTAGAAATTAAGACATTCAGTAACTTAATTTGCAATTATATTTATCTTTTAAATTTGTAGCCTATACATAAAGGCAACACACCATTGTAAATTAACAAATGCACAATCAATAAAACTTAAATTTCAATAGAAATAATTCAAAATAATAGGGCTCTATTCGAAAAGTAAAAGAGTGGTTTACCGTTAACATTATAAACATGACCCCTAATATATTTTTTTTAATAAGATGAGGAATCCATTCCCCATGAATAAGTATCTTACCAAAAATGGCTAAAAATAAAAGAGATTGAAACGTAACATCAAAGAAGACTAACTTGGACGGATTGGAGGGACAGTGTGTGGTCCCCATGCTGCCAAAGTACCCCCCCCCAAACCCATTCCATCCAAAGGCAAATGACCAATTGAGGACAGTACAGCTAATAGCTCTAGGGCTATTGGCCTATTGCTTTCCAAGCGTTCTAGCCTCTTCCTTTTCGCTAGGAAACCTAAAAAACTTAGGATTTTTTACCACTATATCCTAGTTTTTAGGATTGTTAACCAAAATGCCCCACTTTTCAATTTGATTACCAAAATGCCCTACTTTTTAGGGCTTACTTGAAAACTCTTCTCGGGAGAGCGACATGCCAAAGACCAAATTTTTTTTCTTTAACAGGGGGTCGCTGGGCGGGGATGCGACCTCCCAAAGGCATTTTAAAATTTTTTTTAAATGATTTTATATATTTTATAAAATTGTTAAATAATAATAATAATTATTATTATTATTAATTATTATTATTGTTATTATTATTAAAAATTGTTATAGTTAAAAATAATTATAATTAAATTAAAAATAATTATAATTAAATTAAAAATAATTATAAGTAAATTAAAATAATTAAAAATAAAATAGAAAATTAATATTATAACTATTAAAAGTAATTAAAATTAAAAACAGTAAATTATATTATAAATTTAAAAGAAAATACATTAATAAGAAAAATTACATTAATAACATGAAACAAAATACATTAAATTAAGAAATACCATAAGCTAAATTTCGATAAAGTTTCTCATAACGACATAGAAGGATACCGAAAATCAATTGATCACATGATGGTTGACGAAGTAATATATTCATTCACATTTATTTAAACTTTTTAAATATATTCATTCACGTTTATTTGAACTTTTTAATCAATTTAATGTATTTTGTTTCATGTTATTAATGTAATTTTTCTTATTAATGTATTTTCTTTTAAATTTATAATATAATTTACTATTTTTAATTTTAATTAATTTTAATAGTTATAATATCAATTTCCTATTTTAATTTTAATTATTTTTAATTTATTTATAATTATTTTTAATTTCATTATAATTATTTTTAATCTAATTATAATTATTTTTAACTATAACAATTTTTAAGAATAATAACAATAATAATAATAATAATAATAATAATAATAATAATAATAATAATAATAATAATAATAATAATAATTACTATTACATAAAATATATAAAACCATTTAACAATTACATAAAATATAATTATTACTATTACATAATTATTACTAATATTATTATTTAACAATTACATAAAATATATAAAACCATTTAAAAAAAAATTGAAAAATCCTTTTGGGAGGTCGCATCCCCGCCCAACGACCTCCTACTAGAGGAAAAAAATTTGTTATTTGGCAGATCGCTCCCTCAGATAGAGTTTTCAAGTAAGCCCTAAAAAGTAGGGCATTTTGGTAACCAAATTGAAAAGTGGGGCATTTTGGTTAACAATCCTAAAAACTAGGATATATTGGTAAAAAATCCAAAAACTTACTTTTCAGTTTTAATTAAAATTCACGTATCTTTTACCTCATGCCATGCCTATCGCATGTATTTGTATTTTTTAAGGCGTCATTAACTATTAATGGAACATTTAAAATTTAAGAAAAAATATTTTAGTTTGTTAAAATTATTATTAAAAATTATTGTGTATTATTCTAATATTGTTTTAATTTTTAAAATATGACCAATGACAAGCATTTAGAAAATGACTAATGATTACATTCTCAAACATTTTTATTTAAAATGATCGTCATTTTGTAAAACTAAAATTTTGCATTGAGGTGTTGCTTAAAACTCATAACCATTTGAGGGAAATTACAAGAAACATGGAATCAAGCTTAAGTGTAGAATATTTAACGATTTCATGTTACTTAAAGTGTTCTTTATGGTGAATTCTTTAAAGATTCGTAAGAAGTAAAAAAATGAGTGATAAAAAAAATTAAAATTTTTATAAAAGATTAAAAAGACAATTATATTTGTATATGTTAATTAAGCGATAATAGATTTAAGTGTGGAAGTGCATAGTAGAACACTCTTTTATAGATTGGAGTTACAAGAAGAAGAAGAAAAAAGTCAGTTTCTTGAAATAAGTGGATGCCCCTCACATATAAAAGTATTTTCTGCTTCGATGACTTTTTCTACACCATCATATTTTCCAATGCCTTTCATTGTTTGATCAAAATCTTCTGTTTACAAATGGAACTAACTAATGAATCTACTGATCACGGAGCTTACATGTCAACTCACTCCAGCTCATGTCTTTAAAATATGAATGTGATTGTGAGGTTTAAAGCTTGATCTTCCACTAAGTCAACTTTTCTTTTCACTTAGGTGCATGACCTTTAACATCATCAAATAAAGAAAAACAATAATGACTCCAGTCCGGTGAACATTAATGAGCGTTAAAAATACAAGTATTTCAGAAATTATCCATCTTCTCTCAAAACAATCAGAAAATATAAATAAATAAAAAAGTGCAGTGTATTTTATCAGATAGTTCAATAAATAATATCATAACATCAAGTTTCATATGCGATTTCATCGTTTGGTACAAGAGAAATACAACAAATTCAATCTCAATAAGTGACTATTTAGTCTGCCGTTTTTTTGTTTCTTGTTTTTGGGGAAAAACTAAAGTTTGTACACATTGCATTACAAACCTGTTTTTAGTTAATACTGGAATTGAAAAGGAAGGTATAAGAGCTAAGTTGCTAGTCAGATCTTATTATGAATTGATAATGAAGTAATTACTAATTCTCACTAAACCTTTTTCACTAAGTTAGTAAAGCAGAATTAATCAGGACTGTAAGATGACAATAATATTTTCAATTCAGCCATACAATAGAGAATGCAAATATGAGAAAATGTTAAACCCTTTGTCATGTTCACCACACTACCTTTAAATTCAGATGTTTCTAGATCTGATTTCTGGTGAATGCCTCTACCTGTAGAAAGAGCACTAATGAGGCACAACAGAAAAGAGATAAATTTCATAAAAGTAAAAAAAAAAAAGAACCACCGTGGCTAGTGATTAGTTTTGAGAAGTGACGTTCACGTAGAAAAAATAAAGTTTGAGACTAACATTAGCATGCTTGTGAACTTACACTATTAAGAAGTCTTACTCTGGTGCTATCAGCCTTGCTTTTCTGTTAACGTAGTCGAGGTACCCCTAGAAAGTACAAACATATAAGTAGATGCTTTTAACCAAATTAATTAGCTCTACATGTAACCTAGAATGTAAGCAAATATGTTTTGATATTTCAGATTAAATTTCAGAGTCCCTTGCAAATATAGGAGGGTCTTCACAGTACACTCATGAAAAATAAATTTTTAACGGGGTCCTACAAACAATTTTCCTTTCAATTGAGTCTATCTCCAAGCAGAACCATAAAAATGCAGACAGAAAACAATGGTGTAGTATAGAAAATGAATAGCCATCTAGTTGAGGTTGTGGCCAAATGGTTGTAGTGATGGAAGTAACTTATTTCATAACATATACTTCAGGGCTTTTTATTGTCAAACAAATTCTTCATAATGATTTCTTCAAAACTAATAAAAAAACATTCCTACTTCAGAGAAAAAAAATAACGTATACACCAAAGAAAGAACTCAAATGTTAACTACATTCTTATTATGCTTTCAGCAGAATTGAAAATATGAAGAGTGAAGACAATGCCTTTTTTCCATGATAAGTAACATGGGAAGGGATGTACAAAAATAGAATAGTAGATTAAGTAAAGAAGCAGATCAAGGAACGTACCTGAAGTATTCCTACAGCAGCAAACTTGTCTAGCATAGTTTTGGAATGAACTGGATGATTCAAATTCAAAGGCTTTATCAATATTTCTACATTCTGCAAAAATAATATAGCTTCAGATTTTGTCTCACTTTTATTGCAATGAGTATTCAAACTGGGGAAAAAATTGAAGTTATATGTCTAGCTGGATGAAGTAGGTTCTCTTTAAATATAAAATACTTTAGTTTTTCCAAACTTCGTAGATATTAAATTCTTCCTATTGTAGTAGTTAGCAACCAAGTAGAGGTTGTAGTCACGTTGGAAATATGACTTAAGGTGGATTTAAACTCATTAATTTTAGGAATAGCAATTCTGTGAATCAACCTTTGATGTGAAGCACTCATTCCAATATGTATACTTCAGACCGTCGAACATGTTTGTTCTACGGAGGTTATCAATGAAGACCTTCACTTTCACAGCCTGATAAAATGTAGAATAAATAATTCAGTACAGGTAAACAATAATAATAAATGGTACATGGGTGGTCAAAGAAATTAAACACACATCAGAAGACACCAAATGTCTGTCAAAAGGGAGGCCAATAACAAAGCCCTTCAAGGAGTATTTGGAGACCTGCATGAAAACAGATGAAGTTGTCATCACATAGCTTGGGATATTATGGCTTAAATAGCCAAAAGATGTACCGACAAAAAATTAGAATAAATATACATAATTTTTTTGACTGAATAAAAAAGTGAAAAAATTAAACCAAAGCTAAGGGCTAACTAACAAAAAAGTAAAACACACACTGATGATTTCTTACCTCATAGCATACTTTTGTGTGTAACTAGAACGGAAAAGAAGCAAAATTACACTACAAAAAAAACTAAGGAAGAGACATCTTAGATTACAAAACCAATAATTGCTCAGCAGAAAAAATGATCATCGTGAAAATGGAAAACAAGTCGAAACAGCAAAGAGCCTTATGTGCCTCAGGGATGTAGAGTTATACTTCCTCAAGACTCACAGATGAAAGAAGAAAAGAAATCTGACATAAGAAAGAGACTGGAACATGAATGATTGTAATTGTATCCTAACACCAAAAACTTTTAAGAAGTCATAAATGTTTACAACACGAAAGCAAGAGAGATTTTGTCAACTTCACCCAAAAGTCAAATCTAATGGAAATGATTATTAGTATGACATGTAACATCCCCAACACAACACAATAATTCGTATTGTAAACATTCATTTACTGTCAGATACCACACTTATCAATTGGAGATCTACAGTTCTCCCATAGTGCCACTGCTATGACATGTCACGTAACATAAAACCAGCAACTCCAGAGAGATAAATTCACACAACTGACAAGCAATGGTAGGAAGAAA
>NC_021167.2:1756720-1769680 GCF_000331145.2 Cicer arietinum | reverse complement strand
AAAGAGTGTAATTATAAAACTGGATGTATGTACACACAGAGACATAAGCTTTAACTATTGACAAGTACAGAGTACAAGACATGAAAACAATAACAAATTCAATAACTTTTTGCTCAAGGTTTGATTTTAAAAAATATAGAAATACTACTGGCCAGTTATGATGTTCATTTATCATTTCATTCAAGGCTAGAGACTCACCTCAACTAACATATTTTATAAATACAAGTGTAATTTGAATGCAAGAGACGTAACAAGCTCACCAGACTCTTAAAATCAGCAGCCATTAAATTAATGTTTGTCTTCTTCCTGACAAGAACACTGGCATTGAACATAACAAGAACATGCGTTACTTATAGAAAATACTACAACTTTCATTTTTACAAAGTGTTTGGTTTAAAGGAGGGAAGTGCAAGGGAGGGAAAACTCTAGATATTTGGTTTGGTTAAAAGGGGAGGGGAGGGGAAGGGAAATAACACCCTCCAATTTTGATTTGCAAAGATAGGAGGGAATAGTAAATATTTTAAATACATGATTCTACTATTATAATACCAATATACAACAGGTGTGACTGTTCTTATTGCTACTTACCATTATAATAACAGAAGCAACAACAAAATTGAATGATATATTACCAATTGTGATGTTCTCATACTAATTCCATTGTCAGTAAAGGTGGTTGAAACATTGCTATCTATTCAATATTGGGTTAATAAGTATGAAAAATTATTGGATTATTTACACAGAGGGATTGGGATGTATCATAGTCATCCAATAAGAAAGGTTTCCTTTCTCAAATGAACAATATGAAGACCTATCGACTCTAATCATATTGAGCCGAGCCGAATTCAAGTAGTTTGAAAGTCCCTATTATTCTCTTCAACATTTGTATTTTGCAATCAATTACTTCCATTGTTTCATATAGTAATGCTGCCGTGTGCCACATGGTGTTATGGTTTTAAACTTTTACATTCACAATTACATCAATAGTTTAAAGAAGACTTATTTTAAGGTTTACAGATAACCATGCATTGTAGAGGGTATTTAAATTGTCTACGTTTCGGTATGTGTGTGCTAGAATGCCTGAGCAACAGGAAAATTTAATGATTATAGCTTGAAGATGGGACATTTCAGGGAAAAAGTAGCGAAATTTACAAAAGAAGGATGCTTTTATCTTCTAAGATGTACGAAAGCAAGACTGTTTTGAAGGACTTCAACATTGTTATACAGAGTAATATGGTAAGCTGAAACAAATAATCTCCTATGAATCTATGATGGTATGATTCAAATAATCAATTAATTGAATGTAATGAATGTGTCGGTGTCGTGTCAAAACTAACATGTGTCGAACCGGGACATGCCTTCGATCATTTTACCCCGTAAAATTCTCGGCAAAACAATAACTTTTTTTACAAAAAAAAAAATAAAAATATCCCCTCCCATCCATTTCTCTCCAATCAAACACCATATTAGCATAAAAAAGGGGTCAATATCTTAAATTATGGTCTCATTATGATACCTGAAAGGTGAAGCAATTTTGTTATCAAAGTCAGAAAGCGCAAGGCCAACATATTTATCGCCAACATCTAAACCAATCAACCTTCCTCGTTCTTTCTGTGTCGTCTTCACCAAATCATGAAACAACTGCAACGGCTTCATCTGCCTCATCTCATAAACCAATAAATGAATAATGTAATGCTGCAAAATAGGAAATAGCAATGGAAAATTAGATAAATAAAACCCTAAGCTAGAGAATAGATGATAGTTACTCTGAGCAAAGCTAGGGCTTTCAATTTCACAGTTTTCATTTCAAAACTCTAAGTAACTTCGATCACAGCAAAATATAAATTAAAAATATCAGAGGAGACAAAACCTGTTATGGTAGATATTGTTGTGAGTTGTAGTAGACAGCGCTGCCGGTGACTTGTGGTGGTTGTAGACAGTGGCAGATCTAGGACCCTGGTTCAGGGGGTGCAAAATATTAACCTTTAAATAATAATTTTAATCATATTTACTATGTAACATACTCAAAAATTTACATTGTATTCAATTAAAATTGTACTAAAAAACTACGTAAATGCTCTATAATTGTCTTCTACACAATTTCATATTCTGAAACCGATGAATAATAGGCTCATTATCAATGTATTAGGTAATCTAGCTTTCACAATTTTCATAGTAGAAAACAATCTTTCAACGGTTGTTGTGGCAACCGACAAAATCATCGCTAATGGATAAACAAATATATCTTCTAGTTTCAACAAACTTTTTTGAAAGATCACCAATTTCTTTCAAAGATCCAACAAATATGTATCCATAATCTCCTACTGTATACATTGCATTCTGTTAAAAGATAAACCACAAACATGCCAAAGCATGAATTGCATTCTGTCACAATGCACAAAGCCACAAACATGAACCACAAACAATTAAACTTGGACAGTGTCGAATTGTAACTTGTCAATTGCCATCAAAACTGAGCAAATGCAGATACCTCAGTCGAATTGGACAAAACCTTTAGACTGACCAAAACAACACAATGCATAAACATAAATAATTATAAAAAATAAAAAATAAAACTGAAGAAGAAGTAGCCTTTCGATTAACAAAACTGAAAAACAAGCATCAATCTAAAGCAACGCAACACTTTAAATTCCCAATTCAAAAAAAAACCTAAACACACTAAATCCTAAAATTAAGAATCATTACCTGGTTGTGTCGCGCGAGAATGGTTTCTTGCTCAGGCAGGGAGAGAATGAAGAATCCGCGCGGTGTCTGGGGTCCGGAGTAGGTGTAGAGGGAAATGAGAAAATCAGAGAGCATCAATTAGGACTAGAGAGAAGTAGATACTGAATAATTGAAAAAAAAAAAAAACAATTTTTATTATTTTAAATTTAACCCAATTTTTATTTAAATCATTAAATTTTAAAAAAAAAAATTGATCATTTAAATTATATTTAATTTGTTTGAATTATACAATTAATTTTTAAGATATATTAAATTATGTATATAGTCCTTTAAATTTAATAATTTTATTGAATTATTGACATGAAATGTTAAATTTTAATCAAAACATCACAACAAATTGAATATTAAAGTTATTTTGTATCTAAATGAAGTTAAAGACATTTATTTTATGGATATATATTTATTAATTTGTTTTTAAAGTGATATGTTGTTTAAATTGTTGTAAAGAAAAAAAATAGAGCATTTGATAAATGTTTTCTAAATGATCATTATGAGGGACATATTTTAGCAGCATGTGATAGAATTTTAAATTATCATAAACTTTCAATTCTCAATTAAACTAATTGTTGTCGAATTTGAGACAATGAATCACAGACATGATGTAACTTAAAGGACTAAATCAAAATCAAAATAAACTTAAATGACCTAAGAGTAAATTGAGTTAAACTTAAAGAACTATAAGTGTACTTTTGTGTAGAATCATGATGGTCATAATGCAAAAAAAAAAAAAAAAAAAATTATTGTGTGATTTTTAAAAGTTCAACGTGGAGGTGCACACCCTCACACCGCACTTGATTTGCTCCTCGTAGTAGATAAGGAGTGTCGATGTTACAGATACTTAAGTATTAACCGTATTAGTAGTCATAGTAGAGTAAGAAGAGAATCACAGTTAGGAGTGTTACATCAAGGAAAATAATAATGATAAAAAATAAATGGCTAAACCACATTTTAGTCCTTAAAACTATAGGACGGTGTTATTTTGGTTCATAACTCATTAAAAAATTTAAATTAGTCATCAAATTACTAAAATAATTTTTGAAAGATACAACTTATTATCATAAATATCATTCAAAGATACAATTTATTGTCAAAATAGTCTATGACTATTATAACGTTAGTGATTAAACTGACTCGCATGTTGAGGATTCCAGAACTAATTTAGGTTTTTTGTTGAGTCGGACATTAAAATAAAAACGTTATATACTTATAGGAATTAAAATAGTAATTTGTATAAAAATAAATTTGGATTAAAAAATAAAAAAAATAAATGTGATTTAATAATATTCATTTCCAATAATATTATAATTTATTTTATCCAAACTTTGTTACATTAAAAAAATTATGTTATGAATTAGCTCAAAATTGACACTTTTTTTATACATATTCTACTGTAAATTAATATTTAAAAATTATCTAAGATTATAACGATGATTTGTGATACTCATAAGAAGTATAAATTATCGTTTTTCTTTAATAGTTTCAATTGAAATAATAATTTGATTGATATTATTCAATAAAATTCAAAAAGAAACTATTTTAATTTATACCGCTAATACTTCATCCTCCCTTCTTCTTTCAGTGGTCCTAGAAAATCTGCTCCTTTCACCATTGTTGGGTTGCTTGCTCGCAGGCTACCCTATAATAAAATATTCCATTCATACCTATTACTTTTTTCACTCTTATTAAGAAAAATTAATAGTTATTTTTTTATTCCAATAAAATTAGTAATATGTATAAAAAATAAATACATTTAATAATTTAAAAAAGTACTTAAATTTTTTTCCTAAAAAATATTTATAATTAAAGACAAATAGTATAAGTTTATGAAAAATTAACCATTTGGCTTTACACGTTGGAATAATTTGATCTGAATATGTAAGCTCAACACGTTGCCATTTTCCAAAAAAATGTGTCGCTTATCTAAACTTTTTGATGCTATTATGGAATTTGCCTTTTGAATTATGGAATGTATTGTGAGTTGGAAGAAAAATGTTGAGACTCGCCGCATAGCTAAAAAGGGTATATGTTTTTGTGCTTGAGGCCCTATGATGGTGAAGGTCGTACAATGGGCACACTCGTAAAGAGTCGTCGTGGCTGGTTTAAAGATGTTCATTTTTTTTAATAAATTAAATTTAATGTGAAAATACGGTGAATCAATCCATTATGAAAAAGAGTTTTGGATTCTCTTAACACAGATTTGTATTTACATATTTTCAATAATAGCATAAATCAAACTCACAATCCAACGAATTATGCTTAGTCTTAATTTATATCAACGTAGGCTATTTATCATTGGCAAATGCAATATAGGGTAATTAATCCTACTGAAGTTTTAGTTTTCACTACACGCCGACATCCTTACAAGGCCCTTTTACAACGCCATTTTAAGAAGTACAATATAATAATAATAATAAGAGGGAAATCAAAGTTTGGCTGAGAAAACTATTTCATTAGGACCATTTGGCAAAATAGGCTGTACATGCTTAAAAACTATATTGTGGATGAATAATTCTTCCCACTATATCAACCCAACTAAAATCTACCAAAATCTTTCCTACATATGTGATCTGTCAACTGTATAAAACTAGTAGTCGTTACTACCAAAATCCTTCCTACTTCATCCTAATTATTTCAGACGGATGGTGTGACATGCAAATAAAAGGCTTACAACGACAAGGATCAAGATACAAATTTCCCATTAAGATGAATTAAAAATGACTTGAGACAACATACGAATCAATTTAATCAATTTAATGATCAACGACTACCTACTATGCTCAGTTACCGTTTTATGCATAGTAATGGAGAAAGACTTTGAAGTTCAACACGTCTCTTAGTTGCTCTTCTAATCGCCTTTTGATTTTTCCACCTTAGACATTCTGTCCCATTCGAATATCTAAAATTACTACCATCGTCATTCCTAGGTGCAAACATCTTGCAAGTGTGACTGGGTACATCTCTCTTCTGTTTCTTTCTAGGGTTAGTATGCCTGGGAGAAGGGGTTTTAGGCTCCTCAAATTTACGACAAGTTAATCTGCAAAACATAAAGATAATCACTAAAAATTACCCAAAAAAATTGATGCAAATAAATTGAAAGCTCTAGTATATGGTCTAAATACAAGATAGAATCAAATATTTCTGATGCCATGTTGATTCAATAACAAACAGTGAATGGAGTTTATACATAAATTCATAATAATGTGAATCAAGGGGCTGCTGGACAATATGAAGGCAACCAACTGATACCTAACAAAATTTATTAAAACATTTCCCAATTCCTACAACCGAATGAGTCTTTCTGCAGGTAATCCATCAGACATGCTTGGCCAAGGAAACAAATTATAAATCTCAAGCAAATTAAATTTTAAGGCCACAATCAAAACATGCAATAGCTATTAGCTACAACGTAACAAATTAGAAGTGCATACAATAATCTGACCTGTCATGGTTAGTAGGGAATCCTGTACACGGGTTACATGCAGGGCAAATGTAGATCTCTCGCGTGCATCGTAATTTCATACAATCAAAGTGATACCACTCACTACAATGATAACAAGCAATCATCCTTCCAGGATCAAAGGGCTTTCGACAAATGCAATAAAGCATGCATCGAGCTCTTAACATCTGTTGTAAATAAAAACAATATCTAATTAGCATCATGTCAAAAACATGTAAATGACATTTCAATAATACAGAAGAACAAAACTTGGGATGCACAGGTTGGGTTGGGTTTGGTTTGAGAAAAAATGGGTTGAGATCCATTTAGAAAACTTGGGGTTGGGTTGGGTTGTCAGCTCAAGATATTTTTCAATTTTTGAAACAAAGTTTAATTTGAAAAAATAAAAAATCAAAAGAAAAAAAAGGATTTTAAGATAAAATTTATATGTTGGGTCAGGTTTGAGGGTTTCAATTGACTCGAGACTCGACCTAGATTTGGTTCATCCTCGAATCACTTGTGTCAAAATATGTTTCTATTTAATATCCCTCAAGTATAGGGATTTAGTTGAATAGGAGTAATAGTAGGGATTCAGTTATATAGGAGTACTAGTAGGGATTTAGTTATATATGAGTAATTATAAGATTTGGTCGTTTAGTAATCTAGTATAAATATATCTGATGAATTACCAATATTTTAAGTTTCAATAAATATAATTTTATTCTAATTCTTGACATGGTATCAGAGCAGGTTCTGATTTTGTGATCTGTCTTTGTGCTTCACTACCGCTGCCGGCAGCACCACTTTTTTCAGTGTTGTAATTTTTTGGCTTCATACAGTCATTTTTCACTTTCATTGCAACAATCTTCTACAGAGGCAAAAGTTTGTTACTTCAGCAGAATCTGTCTTTGAAACAGTAGCTTCATGATTTTGATTCACATTGGCAATTTCACATGATTGTGATGAAATGCATGTATCTGTTTTTGATAGAGCGACTTCAGTGGCCGTGTTGGATGCAACCATCTTCACATTTTGTTGATTTTCATCACTACTAAGGTTTGATTTAACTTCTGTGCTCTCAACACATTGTTTTCCACACGATTCAGCATACACTGCATCATTACCGATATCGTGATTGACACTCGAGTTCTCAGTTGATTGCTTGGTGTAAGCCCTAATAGTTATTTTCCTGGAAGCTTGAAATGACTTCTTTGTTAATCCAGCACCAGTATATTGTTCTACAGACATTACAGGGGCTGAAAATGAAGATTGAGGAAGTATTTCTTGCATGACATCTTAATATAACTTCTTAACACTTTCGCCAACAATCTCCATTTGATTCTCTAGGTATTGAAAAGTTTCCTCAAACAATGTATCTTGCACCTCCAGGAACATATTCTCAAACTTCTGGTATATAACTTGAGAAATAACTTGTATTTATCTTGTTCCCTTTAGTTGATTCGACCAATTCCATATCGAGGTTAAATGCTGTGATCCAACATCCTTATGCACTTCATTCAGATAATGTAATGGCATATGACAATGCAGTTTCTGCTCTGGGAAAAATTTGCCAATTTAACCAGGACAGTTTATGCTCAGGTAGTTCCAGCATGGTTGAACTGTCTGCCAATAAAAAGTGATTTGATTGAGGCAAAAGTTGTTCACGATCAACTTTGTTCAATGGCAGAAAGGTCTGACAGTGAGTTGTTAGGCCCAAACAATCAATACCTTCCCAAAATTGTCTCGGTGTTTGCTGAGGTTTTATGTGTTGGTAAAGATCTTGCAACAGAACAAACAGCTGGCCGAATGGTGAGTTTACTCAGACAGCTCCAACAAACACTACTCTTGCCTCCACTTGGTCATCTTTGCAACCACAACAATAGCTTGCTTTACAATCCATCCTTTCTTCGTAGTTTTCATCTCTTTGCTGCATCGCAGTCCATCATTTCTTCATTGCATCTGGGTTGGCAGTTGGTGTCTTGCACTTTTTGGGAACAAGATTTTTCCGGTTTGGTGGTCTATAATTGTTACCCATTCTTTTTGCCATAAGATGGTTTCCCATCATTCATTCTTGCATGGTGTTTTTATAGCAATATGGCTCCAGTTTCGAGAATGCAGAGTCAATTGTGATTGGAAAGGAAACTTTCTGTAGAATGCTATATTATTATGAGTGTTCATGGTGCGATTGAGTCTAAAAGGAGGCTAAACAGTTGTGGTGTTGGAGCTTCACCTGCTATTCTTGTTTTTTTTTGTTCTTACATTATTGCGTGAGAATGCATGCACCTGTCTCCGGTCCCCCTCTACAAGACTTTTCATGATGTGATGTACTGGTCGTGCCTTTATCTCCCTGAAGCATGCCGCTCTCTCCTTGAAACATATTCAAGTTTAAATATTTTGAGTCTCCAATATTATTGTTTTGAAGCTTCCAAATGCAGTTTTTTAGAAGAACGGAGCTTGCTTTGTTCAATTGCTTGCCATGAATTTCTCTGAGACTGATGATCAATCAGGCTATCTGGCTATGCTATATTTATAGCAATTTTCTCCGACTTTAAATGCATCCCTGAGTTGCCTTTCTATCTTTTTTATTATTTTGTGGAGCAAAACATTGTTTTCTTGTACCAAGCTAAAGTTAAGCTTTAGCTTGAGGGGGAGTGTTGTACCATTGCCGCCTAGACGTTTTGTCAATAGGAGGAGGGAGTGTTTGAGTGATAGGAGTAGAATCACCGGGTCATTAGGTGGGGGAACAGATGGGCAAAAATCGCTAGTACCTTGTTCATTCGCCATTTCAGATTCAGCTAGTACCTTGTTCATTCGCCATTTCAGATTCAGCTTGGTTATCGTCTTCAGATTGTGAAGATTGACTATTACTTCTTTCACCTTGAGCACTATAAGAATTCAGCATCAAATCCTTTGCCGGTTTGTCATGATTGACTATTACTACTTTCAAGACCAAAAGTTTCAGGCTTAGAAACACCTGAAACCTTGTCAGACTCCTTAGATGCTTTACTATTTGCATCCTGAACCTTTCTTGCAATATCTGCTTTCTTGTCAAAATCATCTTCAGAAGGAACATCTTCCACTACGACACCATCGGTATCACTATCATCTCCATGATCAGATTGTTTGTCAACATGCTCGACATCATCCTCAGTACCCAGTCAACAGCTACGAGACGAGTCCCAACTATGATCCATTGAGTTTTCGAATGGCACTTTCATTGTAGCCCTTGCTTCCGCGTAAAACTACCGCACTTCATTGTGGCTCTTTTTGCCGCATTCATTGCGGTTCCGTCTTCATTACGGTTTCTATTTCTTAGCCACCTTCATTGTGGCCCTTTTTGCTGTCTTCATTGCAGCAACTTGAGATTTCTTTTTGGCCTAATTTGCACTCCATATAACTCCTCCCATGACAACCTTGCAGATCTTCTAACTAAAGGGCTGAACAGTAACAACTTTGAAAGAATTGTATTCAAGCTGGGAATAGAGAACACCTATTCACCAGCTTGAGGGGGAGTGTCAAAATATGTTTCTATTTAATATCCCTCAAGTATAGGGATTTAGTTGAATAGGAGTAATAGTAGGGATTCAGTTATATAGGAGTACTAATAAGGATTCAGTTATATAGGAGTACTAGTAGGGATTTAGTTATATATGAGTAATTATAGGATTTGGTTGTTTAGTAATCTAGTATAAATATATTTGATGTATTACCAATATTTTAAGTTTCAATAAATATAATTTTATTCTAATTCTTGACAACTTGAAATTGACAAATTGCCCAGACCAAATTAATATGTGACTTCATATCATACCATCCGGTTGACCAAATTTTGTGGTCAGACCAAACCCGCTAAAACTCAACCGATATAACAGCCTCTTACCCTGAGTTCCTCATTTGCGTCAACAGGCAAGTTTTCACCTTCCGCTACAAGTTCATATACTTTATCCAGGCTGAGTGCTCCAGAATCATTTGATACCTGTCCATGATATATAAATAGTTAAAATCTGGTGAAGAGAGAGAAAGGACATGGATTATGACAATACTTTCAGAACAATCAGAACCTTTTTGGCTAGTTCTGCCCAATGCAAGCCCAAGCAACTCACATTTGTAAGTTTCAGCATATAGTGATCTTCGGGTGATATTTCCATAGACATTCCCTGTAATGTATTTGGACGTTTCAACTTTATTGGCAAAATTTTTATAAAAGAAATAATGTTTGAAATAAAATAAGGGGATAGGCTATATTCTGATCTTGATACGCAAAAAGCATTAAAACCTGGCCAACAGCATATACCTCTTTCAGATGCTTCTGAATCTGTTCAATAGTTGGCTTCTGTACACCATTTAACAATATATTGACTTGAACTTTCCACAAGAATTTTGCTAAAGCCAGCTCAAGGTCACAATTATCACTCTCATCATAGACACCACCCACTTTGCTAGCCTATATATAACATATTCAATCAGCAAAACCACCCCAAATGTAACGACCATGTGTTCCAGTTAAGAAAAAATGAAATCATAATCATTTTCAATAGTAACACAAAACAGGATCACAGGGTATAGAGGATTCAGGCAAAGCATATCCAAGAGTAATACAACATTTTCTACACTGGTGATTGAAATCGTTTAGGAAAATAGACTTGGTTAAAAATAAATAACATGCCTTTATAGCAATGGTTAATTTTTGAGAGATGACGGTAATATCTTCATTGACATAAGCTGATGAAAGGTTCACTATTTCTCTCAAGCCAGATTTACATGCAAAGGCTTTCTCGACAAGTTGGTTCAGAAGTTCTCTTTCGTCAATCCTGATATACAAGATACACAAACAAATGAATTATTACTTTTGCTAATAATCACAAAGCTATTGTGACTACGACGGCTAAAACACCAGCTCAATCCATTCCCCTAACAACATAGAAAAGAAAGAGAAAACCATGAAAAGAACAACAAAACTATGTGAACTAAACGAGAATGGCAGTGTGCAGAGTTCATTCCAGTATACCCAAAAAATGGACTTTGTAATATCAAAAATCTAAATTTCAAACAGCAAAATATTAACACAAAATTATTAGAATTTTCCATGGATGGACCACATGCAAACTCAGCCAATAAATATTCCTGTTCTGATAAGATCTGGTCCACTCAATCTTTTCCAGCACTAGCACAAAAATTTACAGAACCCCCTAATCTTCCTTATCTTCCCCAAAGATATGATCTACCTACCAATAGACCCCTTGACAAAAACATCAAATCATTTGGTCCAATATTCACATTCTACCAATTTTCCTGAGAGCACTTTAAAAGTCAGTATAAAATGAATATAGTCATTAAACAAATGAAAAGGATGATTATTGGGGCCGAAAACTAGGGTAAGTGCAACATCACTGCCATTCTCCAGGGCAGCATTTTCATAGGACCTGTAGCACATCAGCCTTTGAAAATCCAGTATTGTCAAGGAGCTAATGTGGATAAACTTCTCCACAAGTATCTCCAGAAAAGAAAAAAAGTTGAAATATTCTTGCAATAAACATGAGATTTCTAACTTAAAGTTTCTCAAGAAGCAAATAAAGATTTTATGTGAATCATATATTACCACAGACAGAAATGTTCAGCATCAGACAGAAGTTCGACAAGATTGTTCAAGTCAATATGCTTTTCAAACCTCTGCATAAAGCAAAAGAACAGTAGAGTGAGATGAGCTTACGGAAAAGAAAAAACACAACTAAACTACAGTTAACTTGAGACAATATCCTACCAGGAGGTGACTTCCATTCGAATACTGGGATTTACCCTTCAAAATTTCACAGTAAGGGCACTTATAGTCACAGAGGCCAGTGTCTTTTGATGTTAGTCCAATGCACCGCAAGTGATAGCTGCTCACATGAAAGATAAATCAAAGGGCATACGCATTATATTGATTCACAGAACACATAAATCAAAGTAAATTATTAATCAAGGAACAAAGGTACTGTTATTTTTTTTACTAATAGGTGAATGAGTTGCCATTTAACGAAGCTAGTCATTTGACTGTCTACTTACTGTTGAAACTTTCACATAGTACAATTTAATCTGACTGTAAAATATGCTAATTCATGTTAATGTAAAATAATAATAATAATGTTAGAATATTAAAAAATATCTTATAATATCTTTTATATTATATTAGAGTATCTTAAATTATTTCTTAGGATCAATTTATAATTATAGAGATATCTTAGAATATCTCTTATTATTATTATGATTTATTCCTAATTTAGGATTTAGTCTATGTTTTTCTATAAATAGAGATTAGTATTGAGTCTATTGTAATCAAGTCAGCATTAAGCTATTATCAATAATATTCAAACCCTTATTATTTTCTCTCCTCCTTTTCTCTAAAATCTCACACTTTCAACATGGTATCTAGAGCCTATTTCGATCCTCCTTGAATGATTCCGCCTCTATTCCGTTGTCGAGTTCCCAACAATTAGGGAATATAATTATAGTTTCTTTTTTCTAACATTCCAATATTCGGTGAGATTTTTTGTAGCTTTTCGTTTATTTTCAGCAGATCAGTCACAGCACTGTTTATCGCGCGGTACTGTTCACTGCACAAAAAAAAAAAAAAAAAAATTTATTATTATTAGGGTTCTATAAACCTTTCTACAACCCATTAGGGTTTGGCGCTCCAACCAACTGAGCTAAAGAGCTAATAGCACATAATACCCCATGAAGGTAGCCCTTATAGGTAGGGGAAACAACGGGGTGGTAAAGTTTACTTTGAGAATCATTAT
>NC_021167.2:1739787-1756602 GCF_000331145.2 Cicer arietinum | reverse complement strand
CTTTTAGTAAGGCGTTATTATTCAAGTGGAGTAACTACAAAAGGAGATCAACGCAATTTCATTGTGGGTCTTGTGTTGATTATTGGCTCTTCAATTGGAATTTCAGCTTATTGGAATAATAGTACTGATGGCTGGATTGGTTATTTAGTTTTTGTTCCACTGTGGATTTTAGGGACGGGTGGTATTTGGCTTTTTGTACCAATGGCAAAGAAGCCTACAATTTGGGGAGTTCCTTTGGTTCCTTGGCTACCTTCTTTGTCTATTGCTATTAACATATTTCTTCTTGGCTCTATTGATAAAGATTCATATATAAGATTTGCAATTCAATTGATGGGATTCTTCTTGGTGCACGATTATTCTCTCTTCGATGGTTCCAGATCTGCCCTTACTCTCCAATTTTGATCAGCGAAAATATGTGTCATTGTTCAAACAGCCATTATCTCTCCTGTTTTGGACGCATTTTCTTATTACGTTGATTGATCATGACTTTGTTTCCTTAGAGTCGCGCTGCTTCTTCTTCAGTGTTTGTCATGCAATTTAGTTCTTACTAATATATTATAAAAGTGGCTTTTATTTCCACCGACGATCATTTCGGTAGTGTCCCTTTTTCCACATATGAATTATATTAGTGATGACTTTTTCCGTTAGTGGTTATTCTAACGGTGCCTTTTATTTTCATGACTTACTTTACCTTGACAATTTGTCCCAGATGCACTAGCCTTGCCTTTCTCTCCTTGAAGCACGCATTTCTCTCCTTGAAGCAGATTTAAGTTTAAATATTTTGAGTCTCCATTATTATGGTTTGAAGCTTCCAAATGCAGTTTTTTAGAAGAACGGAACTTGCTTTGTTCAATTGCCTGCCATGAATTTCTCTCAGGCTGATGATCAATCAGACTATCTGGCTAGGCTATATTTATAGCAATTCTCTCCGACTTAGCATGCATCCCTGAGTTGCCTCTCCATATTTTTTATTATTTTGTGGAGCAAAATATTTTCTTGTAGCAAGCTAAAGCTTAGTAAGCTTTAGCTTGAGGGGGAGTGTTAGAATATTAAAAAATATCTTATAATATCTTTTATATTATATTAGGGTATCTTAAATTATTTCTTAGGATCAATTTATAATTATAGAGATATCTTAGAATATCTCTTATTATTATTATGATTTATTCCTAATTTAGGATTTAGTCTATGTTTCTCTATAAATAGAGATTAGTATTGAGTCTATTGTAATCAAGTCAGCATTAAGCTATTATCAATAATATTCAAACCCTTATTATTTTCTCTCCTCCTTTTCTCTAAAATCTCACACTTTCAACAAATAATAATAATAATAATAATAATAATCTGAAATTGATTTGACGAATTATTTAAGTTCAATAAATATGATTAGATCAAAAATTAAAATTATATTCAAAACAAACTGCTTAAATAAATAAGTGCAGCTGAGTATTTTCAAACGAATTTACCCAACCTGAATAATTTACAGCTATGAAATGAAAAATAATTAACATTTCATTTGAGAAAAAAACAACCATAGTTTAAAAGGGAAAGACTTAAGTTAGTTAGACACCAAAATACAATCAATAAAAGTTGTAGTAGTAAATGGTAACGCAGTACAAAACGGTACCAAACCCTTAAAATTTTAAGAGTGCGTAGAAATTTTCTACATGTAATTGCCGGGTAAATTACTAAATTTCTCAGAGCTATACAATTTTCACTACCAGAAACAAGGCAACAGGTAGCTTACCAGTGCATACAAGTGGAACAAGTAAGATATTCTTGATCCTCAGAATCAACAAAGCAGCAGTTACATAGGTTTGGTTCCTTCTGATTTTGCAGATTGCCATATATGTACAGTGATCTATCTAGAGTCTGTTCAATCTGAAAAATATAATGCAAAGTCCTAAGCAAACTTAATATGCAAATAGGCCACAAAGAAAAAATACGTCAAAATGAAGACCTTCTGTAGGGCAAGAAGTAGCGTATTTTCATTTCGGAAAGAAGTTCCAATATTATCCATGCATCTCTTCTTCCAATTTTCCACCTTCTCAACTTCAGATAAAATCACATCCAGTTCTGAGCAACTAAAGGCAATTGTATCTCCAAGTTCCTGAATTTAAGCAAATAAATATCAGTGCTATGCATGTGAGCCAGTGATATGTCAAGTCCTACTAAAAAAACACAAACTGGTATAGGCTTCATGACAGTTGTGAAAGCTTTCACTTCTAACAAATAAGCCTGATATCCCAAAGATAACATCATATAATTAATTAAGAGCAATAAAATGAAACTTCTACACAAAAAATGTGTAAAATAAAAAGGAGGAATTTTGAAGGAACTTAACACAACTCGTAAGGCTTGAAGTAGATTGTGAATGAGAACAAATGAAGAAAGCAAACTTTAACAATTCACATTAAATTAGAAGGAAGCTCTTCATGATGACTGCCACTTTTTAGAAATGGCACCGCAACATAACCACCCAGAAAATAAGTTATAGATACGTAGTGCACCCTAAATCAATCTGTTGATGCACAAAGCCACCTATTGATACAGCTAGAAAATATACCTTGAGCTGCAACATTGATGACCAGGTTCGTTCTCTAGAACTTAGACTAAAAAATTGATGCACTTGCTCTTTCCATGACCTAAAATAAAACACAGTACATAGGCGTGTCAAATAAAAACACAGTTCACGCGCAATATATTCTAGATAAAGCTGTCTTAGACAGCAAGCTAAACAAACATCAGAAAGAACTATTAGAAGCCATAGAATCAAAATGAGCATGGATCAATAATAGGTTACAAAATATGTAGACGTGTAAAACCTAACTATCCAGAAATTTGATTGAAACCATATAGTAATGAAAGATGACCTTTACAAGGATAAGAAGAATGAAATTCCATTTAGAAGACTGAAACTTATCACACTAACATCACATATAATCTAAATTCTACAATTGTTGAAGTTGTGGGATTTTAGAGAAAAAGAGGATAGAAAATAATAAGAGTTTGAATATTATTGATAATAGCTTTATGCTATCTTGATTACAAAAGACTCAATATTAATCTCTATTTATTGAGAAACATAGACTCAATCCTAAATCAGGAATAAATCATAATAATAATGAGAGATATTATAAGATATCTCTATGATTATAAATTGATCATAAGGAATAATTCAAGATACTATAATATAATATAATAGATATTATAAGATATTTTCTAATATTTTAACAACAATCAACAAGTAAGACTTACTTATGTTTTCCAATGGCTTCTTCAAGTTGACAATTTACTGCCGCAAAGTTCATTTTAATAGTCTGCAGATATGCGTTGTAGAAGTAAGCTGTTGATAGCAAAACAGGTCTACTCAAGTACTATAATTAAGAACATGCTAAGAAGTTTTCTCCTATACTTTTTCCCCCCTTAAATGTCCTTAAATTTAGTATTTAATATAGTTGTAAATTTAAGGAGGGTGATGCTCATGTATATAAGCTAATTGAAACTTTGCACAAACATTTGGTTACGAATGATTTTTCTAATTTTTCTTCAACTTTTTACAATTAGTCGTAAGCAGAGACTATACAAATCACAGGATCCCAAAAAAAAGACTAAGCCAAGTATAAACTCAGATGGGAGACAATAAGAAGTACACCTACATCTAGGCTCTAGCACCGCAACACTATTTGTCAATAACTCAATTTAAGAAACACTAAATCATGTGACCATAAGATTATAGAAAAACTAAAACCACATTATTCCTTGTAATAATGTCCAAAACCTCATTCCCTATACACATACCTTTGAAAGATATATATTTATAAATAAATCTTCAAATGAACAATATAGACAATAAAAA
The DNA here is from genome assembly GCF_000331145.2 of Cicer arietinum. Taxonomy (NCBI): domain Eukaryota; kingdom Viridiplantae; phylum Streptophyta; class Magnoliopsida; order Fabales; family Fabaceae; genus Cicer; species Cicer arietinum. Next base: position 1,752,743 of record NC_021167.2, on the reverse strand, counting down.
CATTACAAACACGTACCTGATAATCAGTAAGAATATCTTGAACATCGGTCAATTTGCATCTCCTAGAATTGCAAGGTCTAGATATCCCCTCTAACGCTCTCCTAAGCCATTCAACCCCATTGACCAATACTTTCAATAGAATCCCAGAAGCAGAGGAATGAGAGAGGCCCTCCCCAACCTCCAAAACATTCTATAGGATTGGAAACATATTAATAATAATTATTAAGAAGAAACTATCCAATGCTATAAACAAGAAGAAATCAATAAGATGAAGAGAAAAAATTACATAGATATGGAAGATAAGGAATCTTGCTTAACAAAGAACAAAGCAAAAAATAACCCAAAAAATAGAGATGTTATATGGAAAGAAAAAAAAAGGATCAACAATTCCCTCAGCATATATGTGAATGAAACCCCAGTAAAAAGATCATGCGCTATACACCAAATATATGCCAGACGCCTAATCTAATCAATAAAATATTTTGCTTGCCATAAGTATTTTAGAAAAGAGAAAGAAATAAATAATAAAAAGTAAATGAAAAAAATCTTCCAGAAGGAAAATAAATCCATGAAGCAATGATACATGTAAACAAAAACTAAAATCATAGCTATACAGTATAGTTATAAGTTATAACTATTAGAACTATGTCACTCTTGTCATTGAATCACAACAAGGTAAACTGATATTATATGATGAGCAGAAAAACAGGTATAATAGCATTCATATGAATGAGGATATATAACAAGCGTCAAGAGATATAGTTGAAAGAAGAAAGTGGAAGCCAGCATAGTCAAACAGAAAAGTGGTGGGTATGGCCGCAGCTCTGTGCAAATACAACACTTTGGAGCATAAATTATGACTAAAAGAGAAATAGTAACCTCTAAAGAAGGAGAATGATTGCAGAAACATAGGGCTCTTTTGCACCACTGTAGTGTAGAACAAGATTCTAGGAGTTTTGAAATATCACTGAAGTCAAAGCCAAGAGATACACCAGATGTTATGGCAGACTGGATTCTTGCAATCAAATCTCCCACTTTAAACATTAAATCACCACTTATACCATGGACAGTGTAATCCAATTCAAATAAGCACCGAGCATCATCAAGTAGAGATTGTGCTTCACACTCCCATTGTTTGCAGTTATTCAAAACTAATTCAAGTGTCGTTCTTTCTTCCAAAGATACTTTAAGATGCTTTGATTGAGAAACCAACAACTAAAAGAATATAATGAAATTGTCATATTTACAGAGTTTATATTTGCAGCAGAGGAAGAAAAACTGTAAAACAAAGAGGACAAAACATGAACCTGTAAGTCCTCAACTTTCCGCACAGAATTTGACATGCAATTAGAAGAGACTAAATATGGCTTTGAATTCTTTAACCAGGAATTAGCTTCTGATAACGCTTCTTTGACATCATTAAGTGAAGCAAGAACAACAAATATATTTTCTGAAGCTCTGCAAAACACCAAGATATGCAAAAAATATCATCAGCCAAAATAAGCTTGTCAAAGTTGCTAAAGATAAAACAAATATCTCAAGAATTGTTGAACCTTATCATGTCCTCAAAGTCAGAAATAGAAGCCTGAAGTGAAAGAATTTCTCCAGCCCTTTCCTCCCAATGCATGGCAACACCAACCACACAAGATAAATTGATGAATTGCTTCTCTCCCTCAATTCCTAGCCTTAAGAATTAAGAATCAACAACAAAAGCAAGTAGTTGAATAAAATAAAATAAAATAAAATACAATAAAAGGTAACAATATGCCAATTAAGACAAGGAATAGGAGTTAAACATTACATAGCAGCCTCCTTAAGCAGTTGCTGGATGAATTCAAGGGGCATTTTAGAATCACGTGCCTGTACCAATTTCACATGATTTTAATCAGTTCTCAATGTTGCAAGAATTGCTTGAGCTTTTAATGTTACAAGTAGATTAGCCCATGTATTCTAGGAAGCCCATATCTTTCAACATCATTTTTAAAAAAATGAAAAAAACGAGAAAAGTGAAAGAACAGCACCGATAAGTACAATAACTTACCCTCGAAGCTTTCTCTCGGCAATTAGCCTTCTTCAGCTCAATCTCAACTAAAGGTAACTCATCAACTGCAAAACATAAACCAAACCTTAGGCACTGTAAATTAACAAGAAAATGAACAATTGCATGGGCCTTCAAAATATCCAAACTATCATAAAGCTGCAATAATCTTCACTACCTTGAATTTTCAAAGATAAACCTTCTTCGAGAATGCTCTTCAATTCATCAACTGCATTATGTTGATCTTCCTGTCTGTGAACTCTCCCTAAAGCATCATTAAAGTCAGAAACCCATGAAACAGCATCTGAATGATAATTCCTTAGTAGCCTCAATTCCGGTACGTCAACTGTAAAACTGTCCCATTCCTGAAGCAGCAGGCCAACATTCTGCATATTTCCGTAGTTAATCAAGCTATGCATTTTAACCTTCACAGAAAATGAAACTGATGAAGATACAGGTGCAAACCTTGAGATTCATAGGACCTTCTAACATATAACGACACTGACAACTACAAGATTCTGCCTGATTTAATAGATTCTGAAGTGCATCTATCTCTGGGAGTTGAACTTGAAGATCTGCAATCTATTGAAGAGTATAATTATGTGCAGATAATTGTGCTTATATATGTCACCGTTAGAATATAGGAAAAGTATCTTATAATATCTAAAATTGCATCTTAGAGTAGTTTAGCGTAACTTAGATTGCCCCTAAGGATTGGTTTCCATATTTCCTTATATATTATAAGAGATGAGGAGGAGGAGATCCATTTCCAGGTATTATATAGACATAGGGAGCAACCTTATCTCATAGAGAAGTAGAAACAAATGTAGTTGCATGATCAAGTGCAGAAGCATAATATCAAGCCATGGCTTTGGCTATTGGTGTGCTCATCTGGCTCAGATAGATACTTCAGAAGCTTATATTTGGGAAGGTTAAGGAAATAACACTCATTTTTTATAGTCAAAATTACACAACAGGTCACATTAAAACAAGTATCTCATAATATAACTAAGCACATAGAGATAGATTACAATACATGTCAGCCAGATTTTTCGACAGACATCACCACTGACTTTATCAGTTCAAATGATAATGACCCAGCGTTGATTAACTTGTAACTTATATAACAGCTTCTCAATTAGAATAAGTTTATAGTTCTCCACTAACAGCAAAGTACTTGCAGACATTTATGTAAAAGGAAATATGCTCTTGACATCTTAGAAGAGACCGGACATGCTTCATTGTAAGCCAAAGTTTATCCAAACTGGATCTAATTGACAGATGTTTTCACTAAATATTTCAGGGGTCCTCATATAAACTATATATGTAATAAGCTAGATACATATGATCGAAATGCTCCACTCCGGCTTGAGGTGGGAACTAGAAATAATGCCAAAAAGGGTAGCTATGGTTACACAATGTGGTAAATATAAATAAGATAACAGTAATCTTGGTATTTATTTTGATATATATATATATATATATATATATATATATATATATCAAAATAAATACCAAGATTACTGTTATCTTATTTATATTTACCACATTGTGTAACCATAGCTACCCTTTTTGGCATTATTTCTAGTTCCCACCTCAAGCCGGAGTGGAGCATTTCGATCATATGTATCTAGCTTATTACATATATAGTTTATATGAGGACCCCTGAAATATTTAGTGAAAATAAATAAGATAAAAATAATCTAGTTATTTATTTATTTATATATATATATATATATATATATATATATATATATATATCACAATAAAGGCTTTCATTCACATTCCATCTTGTTTTTCTCTTTCTCCACAATTTCATTTACATTATATAAAAGACAAATGCAACTCCCAGCTGTCACACATGAACTTAGCTTTTGCTTTGACATTTCTAACAACAACTATAAAGTATAAACACACAGCAAACTTAATGTTTAATAGGAACACGTCTTGTAAAATTAACAAAGCCAGGGTAAATGTACACCATTTTCAGAGTTTTTATTACCTCTGATTTTAACTTGTAAAGAACTTCAATGTCTAATGCAGCAGGGTCTTTAGCTGAGATGCAATTTCTAACACTAACCAGCCATGCCTGATTGATCTCAAACAAAAAAAATCACGTGAGCAACATAAAAAGTTAAGTTAGTGAATCGTGCTGTGAAGGGGTTGGTGACGTCAAATGAAACACATTCTTATTAAAAAAGCCATTTTGGAGGCAGAGAAAAAAGTGATGCCAAACATAAACAAAATAAATTGAAGATTGACCATAGAATTATACAGGTAAAAAAAGCATCAAACTATCATGTCAGGTAACATATACCTTCGTTGAAGAAATTTTCCCTTCTAATTTTTTAGTCTCTTTTATGTAGATGGGTAAGCCACACGCTCTAGAGTATAAAAGCTGCAACTCAGACATCTGAAACAAAAACAATATCAATCAAATTGAATCGACCTGAAAAAAGAATCAAATTTCATTATGCTAGCAAGAAAAAAGGCTTATCAGACATATTTACAGTAGGGCCCGATCCTTTTCCTTCTTTTTTTTAGAAAAAGAGGTTTTGGTTAAAACAATGTTTTAAAAAACTTATAAGAATTTGGTGCAGGGAAAACAAAATAAATAAATATATATATACATATATATATATATATATATATATATATATATATATTCTAAATCTTTTTTCATAGGCTAAAATTGCAGCCTCTGTAAGAAACTCTAAATACAAGTATACGTCACAATTAACAAACTAAAAAAAATTTCCTAAAGTTGATAGCCTCTGAAAAAAACAATTTGTAAGAACTATGTAAGACTTTTGAGAGAGGGAAAGCCAAAAATGATAAATATAAATATAACAATAATGATATTAATAACAATAAATATATATTTGTTTAATGCTTTTCTCATAGGCTAAAAATAGTAACCTTTGAACGAAGCTCTAAAAACAATTATATTATAAAATCACTTTTTATAAAACAAAAAAGAACAAACAAATGTGTCATTAAGTTAAGAAGAAAAGACATAAAGATCCTACAAAAAAGTACCTTGGAACACATTGACAAAGCAGTCTCAATCTCCTGAATTAACAATCTTGCTTCTTCTGCATACTCCTGCATCAACACAAGTTAACATGACAAATAAATAGCAGCAAATTGCAACCACCAAAAACAATACAACTTTTATTGTTAAAGCACCTTCAATTTATGATAATGAGGCTCATTGCATGGTACAGGGTTAAACCTCAGTAACTCATCAACATATTCTAAATGAATTTTCTTTAAACTTGAATCCTGATGACACAACCATAACTCAACTTTTGTCCCACACTCTTTTATCCCTTCTGCCCATTTCTGAGCTTCAGTCAAATTCGTTACCATATCCCGAACCTACATCCAAAAACAAAGTGGAATTTAGTTTCGTACAGAGCAGAATGTTTTTACTGAAGCACATTCAAAGGACACGACTAGAACTCACAGAATCCATCTCGGGACCAGCCCAAAGAAATTGTTCAGCTTTCCTTAGGGTCGTGACAAATGCATCAGTCACAAAATCTTTTTGAAGAATAGTACTAGATTGCAGAAGCCACTCAGTAGCAAGTTGAGTGAAAGTAATGGAACTACCTTTCACCTATACACAACAAGGAGTCTCAAAGACTATAGTATGATTTTTAAACAAATATATCCATAACAATACCAGCATTATATTAGATTATTCCATAAAGTTCAACACAGCATAGCATTAACAGGAGAGCAGCACAATCAAAGATATCGAAGCAGAAGGACGTTGAATCTTTTGATTTCAGAAAGATAAGTAAACTTAAGTATTGGAAGCAATATTGTAATTTCGTGCGGGGTAAAATGAAATATGCATATATATAGCTGACCTTTTTTGTCAATGCACTCAGACATGAAGACTGCCTTTTTACACTTCTACTCTCAGCTTTGTCTTCAGAAGTAGATTTGTCAAAAGAAAATGCCAAGTCATACAATACACCAAGTGAATGACGATAGAGAAGACGAAGTTTTGCTGGTTTGCACTCACAAAGGTGTTCCCAGTGCTGCACAAGAGAAAACTGATTTCAGTCTATAAAACAAAAAACACCTGTAAGGGAACAAAGCATGATTATTCAAATCCTAGAAATCTTAAGCTGTCCAAACGACTTCTAGACATTACAATATCGACACTTCAAATACTTCTCAGAACCCAACTGTACAGTATAGTTCCTTGTACATATGGGGTTAAACCACATCATTAAGAGATTAGATTTGCAGGCTTATTTCGTATATATGGTAGGAACCAATGTTATCGAATGGCGGCCATGGCTGAAAGCGGTGGCAGGATTTCAACAATCCGCCATGGCCATTTTACACATAATGGCATATATGGCTGTTTATATGACGGCAAAAAATAGCAGACTTTGGCCTCTCCGCCATGGACTAACATAGACAACACTGGTAGGAACCATTGGCCATAATTGTAGAAATTGACAAGGGCAGTAGTTTCATTTCCTAGAATAATGTGTATATTATTTTAGATTAAGATCACACGCTCTTTTAATGAAACAGTAAGAAAAAATGTATCTGAAAATTTTTTATCTGCTTTAAAATTCTTAATCTTACTTGATACATTAATTAATTGGGAATTATTAACACACGTATCTTTTGTAAAGCTAAAAAAAACAACCACAAGGTTCCTAATTATGCAAATACAGACAATAATAGGATCCTCATATCTGTCATACAATAATTTTTTCCCTGATCAGCACCAGTACAACTACAACCAAGCATATTTTTATAAAGAACTGTTTCCCAAAATCCTGATATTGATGGCAACAGAAGAAGATGAATGCTTCATGACAATAAAACACAATATCAATAACCTCAGTCACATTCACTTACCTCCAGACACACAAAAGATGATGGCCTGCAACTGCATACAACTGCAGATAGATAGAGATATTGCTGGCAAATAATGCATGTTGGATCCTATAAAAGACACCAGTAAATTAGACCGAAAAGACCAAATTAATGAATTATCATTGCATATTATGATATGTTAAAAACACGCAGTACCTCTTCAGTTCCTACATATTGCGGACATTTTCGAGGAGCTAAACAAGAAGATTTAACGATGCCACTTTTCCAAAGTTTCTCCCTCCAGGATTTTTCTCTATCCGATATCCTCAACAATTCCATTTTCAAATAAGACGACCCTCTGCTATCAACATCACCATACTGAACATTGAAAAACACGTAAGAGAGTCAGCAACATTGATCAACAACTAAACTTTAATAATATGTAGGCATTATGTAAGTAATAGGCCTCTTATCACTAGGACTTATGTTAGAAAGATGCATAGAAATCACATTAGTGTTTGGGCAGAATTTACGTAATATTAGTAGGCAGTTTATTTTATTATTATTAAATATATATATATTGTGCAGGCAGTAAGTGTTATGTAACTGAGGTAGAAGTCAGAAAACTGCTGTAGGAAGTTAGAATTATAAATATAGGCTAAGAGGAAAAAAGGAGGGCATTCAGTATTTGTGTGTTGGTTGGTTTGAGAGAGACTAGGCTCTCTAATTCCTAGAGGTTATTTAATTTACAGCAATTTGCATTTGTATGTTTTCTGATAATTACATTTTATGTATGTGTTAGTAACCCTCTCTGCAGAAGTAATTTCTCAAATCCCAGATTTGTATACTGCTGTCCATTAATAAACAGTGTCGGTTTCGTAGTATTTCCCCATTAATAAATTCTAACAATACCAGTTTCTAACACATCAGTGCTGTTAAGTATAAGAGGAGGATAAGAAATCTTCTTTAAAAACATATGCACAAAAGAATCACACCACTGATTACAGTGATCTGTCGCAGTTGTTCTTTTACATGTATAAAAAGACAACATTAAAAAATACTTAAATTAGAGTAGTTTAGTTTGCTAGTATGATTTCATTATAAATTTATAATTATAAAAATGGTACCAAATTTTCTGACTTGTAGAAAAAAATAGTGAAAACAAAAAAAAAAATCACAAAATATTGGACAAAAGAAAGGAGAACGATGGCAAGATGGCATTTTAGTGATCATCAGGAATACATACAGCAGAACATCTCAGTTTTTTAATTCATCAAGATATTCTCATTTAAACAGATACAACATACTCAGAACAAGTGCAAACCTGGGCTACTACACAAAGAAGCTCCTCATGAGACAAGACAGCTGTTTTGTGATACCGCTTATAGAGATCAGCTCCAAATGCACCGTATGGTAGCCAGTCAGCTGGGGCAAAATTGACTGCCTCTGCACAATTTAGACCTGAGAACACAAACATATTATACAAATGACATACTTAAGATTATATTTAAACTGGTAATTTGGGATGGAGACAAATGTAACTGCATACCAAGATTGAAACCACCGTGATAAGATCTGGGGAAAGTAATAACAAAATTTCCAGGCTCCTGGCAAACATCAACAATTAAAAGAAATGCGCCAAAGGTTTAATACATACAAAGAGAAGACTATGCTAAATAAAAGCCGCAGTGCTGCAGTATAGATTTCCAGCAGAACATGCAATGAGGTACAGAAAAAAGAAGCTATCGTAAGTTTGGGCTGCAAATGAACTTGAATTTAATTAAACTCACAGAGTCTGTTTTAGTTGCAATTTCAATGCATAATAACTACAATAGCAACCAACAATACTTTCCACAAATTAAATTATAAATGCCTACTAGCTGTGGAGTGTTTATTTATATTGCATACAATATAATACTACCTCAAGTCTTTTTTCATTATGACCAAATGAAGTATAACTTACATCAATGTAAATTATGTAATGCATTTTTATTCTAATTGTGTGATTTTAATGAAATCTTGTATCTAGTATTTACAACAGAAAACTATAAAATTCACCAATGACAAGCAAGGTATATGAAACCTGAAGTATGCTGTAGACAGGAACTTCATTTTCTTGCAAGACAGATGGGTTTAACATGGTAACAAGCTGAAATAGTAGATCAGGTTGTGCATCAAACAGGTCAGGAAGACTGCTTCTCATCACCTACAAGGAAATGGATTATTTTATGACATGGACAAACTTCAACTATCAACACATCCTTAAAATTGAAAATTCAGGGCCCGTTTGATTTCAAAAAATGTTTTTTAATTTTATTTTCTTTTTTCACTTCTAATTTAATTAAATTAGAAAACTGGCACCTTTCACTTTGCTTTCTGTTTTCGAAATTTTATAGGAAACAGCGAAAACAAAAAAAATGTTTCACTCCAGGAAACAAAATGAAAACAAGGTTATAGACTTGTAATTAAAAGTGTAAACATGAAATGAGGAAAGAAAATGTTTTCTCGAAATCAAACTGACCCTTAGAAACCCACCAGTATATGAGAATTATATGACTATATATAGTCCCAAATATTTTTTCCAGATTTTGGAATTTAAAGCGGGAGATATAATATAAAACATGCAATAAAGAATGAATTCGCATACAAAGAAATGTGTGCAGTACTACCAAAAACTTAAAAAAAAAATTTGGATGACCTCAAAATTTAGAGCAATGATAATCAAAAGATTCATCAATAGGAAAAACTCATGTTCTGTAAACATGTAAGGTAAAATAGCTTCACACTTACAGGCCAGGTAAGATAAAAATAATTTTGGTAAGACATAGCTCCCCAAATTTAAATTTTGATTGGGTGTTTGTATTAGCTTGTTTCTATAACAGTAATTTTAATATCATTGTAAAAGTATTCTGTAAGATCATGGCGGGCGGCCAAAAACCCGCCATATAAATATGGTGCTGCGACCTGTGGCAGATATAATAGACGTTGTAGCCTGTGTAGTGGTTGGCACAGAATCTGCCAAGCCATAATGCAATTGAGGAAATTGACAACACTTACTATCCTCACCTCAATACAATTATTAAAAAATCCCTCTACACTGCATATGACTACTTGCATTTATTCATTATTTGGAATAAGGTGACCAACCATGCCATAGTTATTCCACCTCTTGTCTTGTTCTTCTAAATAAAAAATAAATCGGTTTCAATGGATGAGTAGAATCCATTTGATAATATTATCTTTCTATATTAATAACTTCACTTCCTTGCCATTCACATGCATCATGTGCACCCACGACTACTGAGTGAATGCACATGTTTGGGCAAAAAAGACACTAGTCGGGGTTCTATAATGAAATAAATTTGGACGGTTACAACATAAACTTTTAATCCTACAAGTATGAGGTTGAACTAAACAAACAAAATTAAGTGTGAATTACATGCTTTTGGGTGGAAAAAAAATGGTAGATGTCTTGGTGTATAGATACAACAAAAAACCAATACCTACCTTCTCAAATGCCCTGGCGTGACTACCAGGAACACTGTACCAGCACTTTGGCTCTCCCCTAGAACAAAAGAAATTAGAATTAACATTACAAGGCAGAAAATATGAAGTGGCAGTAGCAATCTACAATCCAAATATATTTTAAAAAAATCCTAAAGAGTAAAACACATCGCAAACACTCGCCGATGATTTCTACATTATGGCTCGATGATAAACAAATTCTACGAAAAGCAGAGCAAACAAAAAATTCATGAAAACTTCAATGGGCAAAAAAACTGTTGCGGGCCACATAAGCCTTGGGCAAATTGAGTCCCAAAGTTGAGTGTCAAAAAAACCATTGAGCTTTCAAAAGGAAAAAAAAAAAAGTGCATGGTATAATAGTCTCTTTGTTTAAAATGTGCCTTGGAAAACTACATTTTCCCTTTGCGGTGGCCAGAATCTTAACCAAATGGTCTTTAAATATTTATCATTACACTAGAATGTAGAAGCAATACAAAACTAAACCAGAATAATTATTTTCTGAGGGAGGAGAAAACTTTCCAAGTTCCAACACAAAATTTGAAATTGAAGCGGATATAAGGATATAAGGATGTCATACAAAAATTGAAATTGAAGTGGATATAAGGATGTCATGCAAAATCATTTGCACCTTTATTTCTATTTTGGCTGCTTAGAAACTAAATATCAATGTAACTTCATTAAAGTTTAAGTTGATGATTAGATGATTCACTTTCTTGTTGCCATATAACTTTAGCAGATTGTATTTTCTATATCTAATAAGCTGTTCTCAATAGAGTAAATGTTACAAAATTGCTTCAAAACCAAGAATGAGTAAAAGGGGTTTGGGTAGAAAATTTGGAGGACTGCTATTTGCTATTGCCTTTTTGTAGAAGACATCAAATGCTAAGGGTACTTCTTGGCTCCCGTGTTTTGCAAGGTAAGCTTTTGTGTTCTTAGATGGAGAGTATTTCATACATATTTTAGACTCTTCATGCTTCTTTACCTAATATATGTGCTATTTTTGTGTGTTAACCAGCCCTTCAGTTCCTCGGGGAAAGGAACCCGGATTAAACTACCATTTGGTCGTAAGGTAAGTAAAGTCTTAACAAAAATACTACGCAAACGATTTGACCTTAGTTGAAGCTCATTAACCACTTGAGTCAAACCACTTGATTACCTAAAATTTATATAATTGAATCAATAAGTTCAAGTGGTACATCAGAAGTACACGACAACCAACAAATTTAACATAGTTACATTGTCGCAAATACAACCAAATCTAGCTCCTGCAATCATGTTATAATAATTGAACATGGTGTTCACTTCATAAATTATTGGAATTCCACAACTGCATCCCTTTAATTTTCTCTACTTACATACAACATAAACAGGCACATAGTTCTCGATATAAACAAAAAAATGATGAATTAATGGTGTTTATAATTAATATATATTACCAGAAGAAAAAAATCAATTATAAATTGAAAACAGGGATAAAATAAAATTAGAACATACCAGTGTAGGTAATTCATCGAGTAAAAGCAGTGATCCTCAAAATGCCAGCAAAAGGATGAGAATAGCATCCCAATATACAGCCAGGGTACCATAACACCAGTAATATTATGATGAACAGCTCGAAGCATTGAGCCTTTTAACTTGGGCAAGTTATTCAGGTTCCATGGGTTAGTAGAGTATTCTTGCCATAACTTGTCATCAATAGATTGTGGTTTCTGATTAGTTGCATTTGGGAAACCACTCCCATAGAGAGACGTATCCAAGTCATTTCCATACATAACCTCAACCTCACCGATCGATCCCTCTACAATCTCCCAGAATTTTTTCTCTATTTGAACCCTCGAAACCGGTCCCTGTCCAAACCATCTCCTCCTCGACCGGTCCGCAATGCGTTTAAAAGTTTCCAACGAGTAATGCTTCCCAGGCACAAAACCAAAGCTGTCCCTATCAGAACTCAAGCAGTTGAAACAATACCAGTTCCCCAGAGGAATTTGCTTCAACGGCGGTGAAAGACAATAAATATGCCATCCTTTATCGCACCTATCACACAAAAGCATTACCTCCCCATGCAATCCACTTTTACATTGTTCACAAATCTGACCACGATCTTCTTCCCTCGCTTTTCGATCCTTAACTTTCAAACAATCTGCAAGACGCGAACTCTCTACCCCGTGATCATTCTTACAATCCTCTTGCGCACCTTTCTTACAACTCACACCCTTTCCTCGATTAACCCGGTTACAAAACTTCTCATAATCATAAAGATGCTCCCTATACAACTGACACAACACATGCTTAGCACAATCAGAAATCTTAACCGAAGATTTCAATTTCACAAACCTAGCAACATCTCCCCACTTCTTTCCATCAACAACCTTATCATACCCGCCAAACCGTTTCACAGCATTAAAAAGCTTACACAAATCCAAATCCTCACCTTCAAACACAATCTTTTTCTTAAGCTTCTTACTACAGTGATCCTTCAAAAACCTAGAGTATTCCAACTCAAAAGTCTTGGAATCAGAAGCAGCAGGTCGAACCTGAAGCT
>NC_021167.2:1711829-1739777 GCF_000331145.2 Cicer arietinum | reverse complement strand
AGGGAAAGTGAAAGAATCAAGATCCAAAGCAAAAGGAGGTTTCCAATTTTTAGGAGGAACAATCCTACAAATTCCATAGGGCTCAGCTTCCGGTCTAATCTTGTGAATGAAGTCCAAAGGATCTTTGAATTCATCTTCGGTAGGGTAAAAAACAGGTGCAGCAGGTATAGTAGGGGGTGCAACACTCAAATTTGGCCCTACCACACCTTTTTCAACAGCCCTAGGTTTACCCTTTCCCATAACTACTACTACTACTACTATGCTACTGCGAAATTCATGAATATAAACTGCAAATGGTAAAGTATGAGCAACGTAACGGAGATGGAAGTAAATAGCAGAGAGAGGTTGCGTTTACCTTTGCGTTTGAAGAAGAAGAGTCAATGAGAGTGGAGGAGATGGATGGATATATGAACGGATATTTAGCAGCAAACTAGTAAAACTCAACTGTACTCTTTCTTTCCAACTTTAAAATTAAAAAATAGATATAAATTAACGGAAATACTAAAATTAAATTACTTCTTCCTTTTGTCAAAAAAGAAAAAGAAAAACAAATGACTTTTTCGTTGCGGTAGTGTCTGGGAAAGATAACAATAATAATTTATTGGTATTCAATAACAATTATTTATGCTATTTATATTTTTCTAGAAACTAAACTCTAAATACTTTTGGCTTAATTACTTTTTTAGTCATTGACTTATTTTTTTTGTAGTCCGTCTTTTAGTTTTATTCTATTAGTTTAAGTTAGTGATTTCTGTTAATTTACTATTAAATTTGACAAACATTACAACAACAACAACAAAAAATATCTAACATAAGTATAATATTTTATTATTTATAGCTTTTTGTTTATTTAAAACAAAATCTAATTAATGTCATTTCTTTATCAAATTAAGAACTCTAATTCTAAAAAAATTCAAATTATCTTGTTATAGTGAAAAAATTGAACCCAATTAGATCATATTAATGATTTAGTTCAGTTTTTAAAAATTAAATTTGAATTAAGTTTAGTGTAGTTCTAAATCAATTTGAAATTGATTTATAAATATAAATTAATTTAATATTTTGAATAAATTTTTAGTTAAAATATATTTTGAATAAATTTTTAGTTAAAATATATTTTGAATAAATTTTTAGTTAAAATATATTTTGAACTAGTTTTTAAAAAATAAAATTTTGAAATTATTTCGAAAAGAAGACATCGATTTTTGGAGAAAAAAGTTTTTAATTTTTTTTTAGAAAAATAGATATCAAAGTTTTTCGATAAACAAACTTTCAAGTTTCGATTATTTTTTGAAAAAAAAATTCAAAATTCTTTTGGCAAAATTTTTCGAGAAATTGTTTTTCGATCTTTTCAAAAAAAAAAAAAAGTTTTGATATTTTTTACATTTTTGTTTAAGAAAAACAAATTTCAAAAAAAAATTAAGAGAAAAGATTTTAGTTGAAATAAAAAAAAAAATTAACATTATTAAACTGATTTTTGAATTAAGTTTAGTTAACTGAATTATTTTAAATACGTGATTCAATCTATAAACAATTTAATTTATATAATTTTTTTAATACATCTAATTTATCAATATAATTTAATTAATCATTTATTTTGTACATATCTATCCACAAATTATATACACATTTTTCATTAGTGTAGTAGTACTCATATAATATTCTCACTAGTTTTTTATCAAAGATATGGATTTTTACAGACTTGGTTTGGCTTGTGTGTAGTTGGTTATCCCAATTCCACCTTGTGTGAGAACTATACCTTAACAATGAAGAGCAACTCATGTTTTCTTGCTTACGTTACCTCTTTTTGTTAGTAGCATCAATGAGTTTCCCTTCGCTTCTTTATTTGGGTTGTCGAGTGAAGAGTATGGTAGGCAGTTGTATAGTATTTTACTAATTATTGCTATGCAATGGAAATTCTTTATTTTCTCCATATTGACTCATTAATTTATCCTCTTTCCAATACAATGCAATGGTTTGGATAATTGATTTAAAATATTTAAAATAGGATTTAAAAAAGTGCATATTTTTTATTTTGTAATCTAAAATATAAAGTATCAATCTGTATTATTTAATTTTGATTGAACGACTATCAATATTTTAAATGTGTATTTATAAATATTATTGATTACATAAAAATAAGATATCATTACATTAAATATTTGGCTTAATTGCACTTTTGGTCCCCCTATTATAGGTGAAAATTGAAAGTAGTCCCCCCATTTTGTTTGTCCCCAGTTTTAGTCCCCAAACAGAATTTGAGTCCAAATCATGATGAGTTGTCATTTTTTTTAATGACGTGTCAATAAAAGGGTGACGTGGCAGACGCTTATGTGGAATAAACTCATTATTATATTATTTTTGATTCAAAAATATAATTTATATTTTTTAAAACTATTATTATAATTGTGACAATATTTTTAAAAATATAATTTAATTATTAAAATTAAGTTAAAAGAAAAAACACTTAAAATCATAAACCCTAAACAAATCAAAATCAAAAACATTCACTCATGAACCTTAAAATTATTTTGAACCCTAAAATCATGAACTAGAACTAAAACCCTCTTTCACCCTTTTATTGGGGTCCGAGGAAAGTTTTGTGATATTTCTTTGGTGCTACTGCTGCTACTGAGATTGGACTCTGAGGACAAAGATTCCCTTGGCGAGTCATGACTCAACATGTTCTGAATAGGATTGGCACAGTCGGCAAAGTCAGGATCAATCTCCATGCTCTGTACAGTCCTAAATATGTTTTCTTCATCGTCGTCGCACTCATCATTATTGTCACCAAGCAATGCCCTCTCCAATTCTTGTAGTTTCAATCGCATTTCACCATCGAATTCAAAACAATCCGGGCTCTCATTCTCCAAGAAATCTGATTCAAAGTTGGACTGATAGGCATCACAGTGCCTTGTAGACGAAATATAAGTATCAGTTGCGTTATCAGTAACCATAGATGCTCCTGAACTAGCTCTGAGCTGGTAAGGAGAATCACCATCAGCGTGAACTGAATTTCCCGATATGCCAGAACTAGACGGTTCTATCAGTTCTTCTGTAGGCCAGCTCCGGAGATATAATCAATGAAAGAGGGTTTTAGTTCTAGTTCATGATTTTAGGGTTCAAAATAATTTTAGGGTTCATGAGTGAATGTTTTTTATTTTGATTTGTTTAGGGTTTACGATTTTAAGTGTTTTTTCTTTTAACTTAATTTTAATAATTAAATTATATTTTTAAAAATATTGTCACAATTATAATAATAGTTTTAAAAAATATAAATTATATTTTTGAATCAAAAATAATATAATAATGAGTTTATTCCACATAAGCGTCTGCCACGTCACCCTTTTATTGACACGTCATTAAAAAAAATGACAACTCATCATGATTTGGACTCAAATTCTGTTTTGGGGACTAAAACTGAGGACAAACAAAATGGAGGGACTACTTTCAATTTTCACCTATAATAGGGGGACCAAAAGTGCAATTAAGCCTAAATATTTTTAACCTTTATATCATATATAGAAGATTCATAAAAATAGTTGAATCAAATTTTGTTTGACGACTTAAAGGATTTTCGTTTGTTGTAAAATTTAGATAAAAAAAAATTAATTTATAATAAAGACAGGATGCAAAAACTAAAGATAGAAAATTCATAGTTAGGAATATATTTGTAGTTTGTTTGTTGTTATTTATTTCTTTCAACCTTTGGCTTTATTTATTTACAATAATTTACCCAAAGAAAAAGTCAAATCCCAATATTTAAATATCATTGTTCCAAGCTCCTAACAAAATTAAACTCTTCGTATATTGCAATTTTGTCACATAGGTTTCAAATGAATTAGTTCCAATAC
The DNA here is from genome assembly GCF_000331145.2 of Cicer arietinum. Taxonomy (NCBI): domain Eukaryota; kingdom Viridiplantae; phylum Streptophyta; class Magnoliopsida; order Fabales; family Fabaceae; genus Cicer; species Cicer arietinum. Next base: position 1,735,923 of record NC_021167.2, on the reverse strand, counting down.
GTACTAAACCAACTAAACTCCAGATTAGCATAAGAGAACTGTTTTGCTAAGGCAAGGTATATCTTTCATTAAAGTACAAAACCAACTAAACTCCACCAAGTGATTACAATGCCAAAGTGAGACAAAAGCATCCTAAGTGACTCTCCATTACACATGCCACATCACCAACCAACTTATACACAAATTCTTAGCATGATTAAAAATATGCTAAGCATAAAGTAAAAGTTAAGACTAAAATGTTTTCAAGATGTTTCAGCAAATGTTGTAATATAAACAGACATATTTAAACACCGTAAACACACACATAATTACATCACATAATCGATATTACTTTTAATCTACATTTCTCTTCTTCACAAAGATAAGACAATTGAATTCAGTTCAGTAGCAGCACTCTCTGAACACATGATCTATATTGTTTCCCCATTTGCTATAGTACATCTCCACAAGCTTGTCAGCTGGTGTCATACCTGATAGTAGTTTTATGTCACATAAAGTTATGAGAAATTAAACAATTAAATTTCTAAGAACCACGTTGTTGTCACATTATGTTATCCTTATCTCTTGAAGATTAAGATTGTTAAAATATGTGAATTGATTTAGTCCCTTCTAATTCTGTTTACAAGATTTTGGATTATTGTGCACAATGCAAGATGAACAAAGTAATATTAAACAAACTTAGATACCTGTTTCAACCACTTCCATCAATGGATCTAAAAAAACGGATTCGTTTAAACATCTTCTGTCCAAGCCATCCTGAAAAAAAATGATCGGTTGATTTAGTCAAAGACTTCTAGATAATAAAATTAGCACAACAATTAGCATCTACAATACCTTTGCCCACTTCAACACATCTTCAGCAACATGTTGCAGCAATCTACCTTGAAATGGAGTCCTTAAACCGGTAAAAGGAACCTAAATATAATAATATCATATTTAGGTCCTAAGGTCATAGACTTTTAAAACAATAAATAGAAAGAAAAAAACATAAATCTCAACTTTTTGATTTTGTTGTTTTTGGTTACCTGATTTCTTAAATATTGTCTATCTTCAGTAGACCAATCACCAATCATATCTAGAACATTATGTAATGAAACTTCATCATAGAGTAGACCTACCTGACACATAAAAAATTGACACAATAAACTAACATTAGATTAACTAAAAGAATAGATTTTTGCGTGTGCATTAACTAGGACTAATTGTTAAAGTAGAAGAGTGAAGTTTGTAGTTTTTATTTGTACATGCAAAAGTCTAATACAAGAGATCTAACACGTTATCATCTGACATTTGCTAAACTCCCACCACATGCCATGCCAAAACAATTATATTCCATAATTTTTTATCCTTAATTAAATCTCATCAATTAAGTTATACGCTTTAGAGATCTTAACAAAAGCTTTGTATAAAATGAAGATATATATTGGATTATGTCGTCTAAAGATAGACGAATTACCCAAAAAGCTGGCAAAGCACATAACATGTTCAAAGAGCCCCCATCAGCACCTCTCATTTCCATGTATCTCTTTAGCCTCACCTGCATAAATTTTTTACATGCCCAACTTAATTTAAAGATATTAAAAATCTAAAGATAGATATGTAGCACTACAAACTTAGTGTCCAACACAGACAAGTCATCCTCACATATTATTACTTATGTTCAAATATTTCTATTTTGAGTAATGTTAATGTATATGTCAAAATGTATGACTTTTATAAATTGCAAATGATATACAAATAGATATAAATATCTTTTTAGTCTTTGTAAATAAAAAATATTTTATTTTTAGTTCTTATAAAAATAATTTTTTACATTTCCAACTTAATTTAAAGATATTCAAAATCTAAAGATAAATATGTAGCGAACTTTAATATCCAACATCACATATAATTATTTACGTTCAATTACTTCTATACTTCTATTTTGAATAATGTTAACGTATGTATCAAGTGTATGAATTTTGTAAGTTGTTCTGATGTTATAATTCTCTTTTTATTCTTTTGTTTAGTTTTTGAATTTTGGAAATATTTGGGGGTTTTGTAGTTGATAATAGATTTGGATTGTTTATTTGGATTTTGGGGAAATGAAGAGGTTTGAGAGTATTTGAATAACCTCAGGAAATATTGTTGTGAGGTGATTTTCCCAGTCACTTAGTGTTGGCATTTGACCTCTAATGACAGACACTTTACCAGCCATAAAGTCCTGCACAAAAGTAAATTGGATCAATTAAGTACATTTAACCATGTTGCACAAATTAATCACCCAATAACAAGTAAGTATTATGCATCAAAAAGTACATATTGGAATATTTATAAAGAATTCAGAAATAGAAGATAACCCGAAATGACATGCCAGTGCAGGCAATATATTTATTTTTTCGATAAACAAATATCATCGGTACATCAAGTGCATAATCAACAAACTGCTCAAATCTGTAAGAAAAATACAAAAATATCAAATCAGACATCACTGAATAGTCAAATGCATTAATAAAATATTGTTATACCCTGATATGTGGACATGTATAAGTTAAATTGATACATCTTTTTTTATAAAAAAAGTGATGCATGTGTTTTTTATATTATTTTTTATTTCTTAATCATTGCCTAACATAACAACACCATTTTTATTTTTGATGAATAAGCACATCACCACCACATTATGTATCTCTCCTTTAATGCTAATATAATAAAGGTATATATTAGAAAAGTAAACATAAAACCAAACATACCCAAAAGTTTCACAAAAAACAAATGGGAGCATTCCACTGCGATGTTTGTCAAATTGACTTGACAAATAACTGTTTGAACAACACCAACAACAAAAAAATTAAAATGCAAAATAAAAAAATAAAAGTTAATTATGGTGATAAAATAATTCAAACAATTATAAACCTTCTAAAACTGGCATAACCGTTTGGAACTCCTTGCTTGAAAGGTGAATTTGCAAATAAGGCTGTCGCTAACTGGTTTAATTTAATTGTTGTACAAGTCAGATACAATAACAAATTAAGAAATTAAGAAACATGAAATTTTCAGCACATTATAGAATGAACATAAATTAAATTTTTTACTGGTTGTAATGCAAGACTGGCACGCATTTTCTTGATCATGTCTGCTTCAGAACTGAAATCCAAATTGACCTATGCCCACAAATATAAACGATAATTTTTTTTTGATAAATTTGTCACAATAACTAATTTATTGGTTGTGCATTGTAATTGAAGCTTAAAACTTAACTCACCTGAACAGAGCATGTCATTAATAATGAATGGACACCAAGTAATCCAAATTTTCTGAAGTAATTTTGCATAATGTCATAACGTACCTAGAATAACATCATGTATATAAATGATTGAGAAAATTTACATAACTCTATTAATTGAAATATAAATTTAAAAGTTTGATAAAAGTAAGTAAATACCAAATAAATGTGATTGAGTACCTTGGGCACATGTGGTATGTCATCAAGTCTCCATTTAGGCTGAAACCCTAGTCCCAAAAATCCAATTCTCATTTCCTCTGCAACAGTTTTAACCTATCAAACATGAGATCAAATAAATTGTGTTGCAGTTCACAATCTCAAAGTCATGACTGCCTTCAAAATATATGTTGTTGCAGTCTATGGTATGTATATATGGTAATTGGTAAGTGGTGACAGTAACACAATGTTAAATTAAAATAGAATAAAACACAATCAATTAAATCATAGTAAGTTGCTTATACTGACCTGATAGAGGTGTGAATTGATCTCATCATAAGTTTGATGCAATGTTTTCAAAGGTGCACCACTAAGTTCAATTTGACCACCAGGCTCCAATGATATGCTTTGGTTTCCCTGAGGTAAATTTTTCTAGATATATAAATGTGACATTTTCCTTTTAATTTTTGTATTTTGGCCATATTTCAGATTATGGATGTGTTTCTTACATTTTTTCGTAAAAATATCACTTTAAAATAAAGTCATTATTTTTGAAATTCTGTTACAATTTTAAAAAATAATTAAAATATAAAAAAATAATCTATAAAATGATTTTTTGAAAATATATTTAGTATTTTTTTTTTATTTTCTTAAAACTTCTAAAAAAATATTATTAAACTATAAAACACCAAAATCGCTTTTTTTTTTTCTCTTTAATTTGTAAACCACGGTTCTATATATAATTTAAGGTACACATTTTCATAAAGGAAACAAAAATTATTTCATGAGTGAAGAGCTTACGGTTTTGAGTCCTATGATGTTGTCACCTTCCATAATTTTATCCCAATCAAACCTCGCAGCAATACTATTGAGTAAAGCTGATATTTGGTTGTATTTGATTGGACGTAAACTATCAAACTCAAAACCAAACTTCTCATGCTCTGTACCTATTCTGCAATGATCCATACACAATTTGACATTAAATAATTGTTCACTTCATATTCAAACATTTTATTACAAAATCTATCTATAAAATAAACACCTAAACTCTAAATTATCTTAGATTAAAACATCGCAATCATTTATGATTATAATTTTAAAAATAATTTATAATATAATTAATTATTTTTAATAATTTAATAAATTGTCTATATAAATTAAATATTTCTATATTGTGTATCGGTCTTTATTCAAATATTTTTCTTAAAAAATTTGAGTTACAGTGTGGTTTTCGTGAATGGTGAATTTGTATACCTCCACTTCTCTTTTGGCTTGCAACCAGATAGCATGTAATCAATTAAATCATCTTTTGTTAATGGCTCAGTGGCAATAGCATGAGCCTCTGTGGCTGGTCCAGTAGCAACAATGACACTTCTACCCCTTCTGTATCTTGCTATGGCTTTGTCTTTATACAAAAATTGATAATGAACTGAACCACTACAAAGGGAAGACAATTTAAAACAAGAACCTTTCCTTTGGTTTGAGTCCACCTTCCCTAAAAACATGGATGATGAACCTAATTTTCCTTTCAGGTAAAGGAGTCCCATTCCGCCTCACTGAAATTAACAACACATATTAGAATTGAAAAATAGATATTTTCACTTATATTTAGTATTATAGAGTAGTAGATACTAATAATAGGATATTGAAAAATGAAAGTTAAGTTACCAAGTAGAATTAATTTGATTGGATTATTAAGATTGGAAGGAAGTGATCTAAAATGAATCAAGACACTTAAAATCATCGTCAATTTATACATATAAATGGTAAGGAGTGTTTGGTGTTGGTTGTGGCACACGTGTCAATTGGAGTGAAGGGTGAGTTAGCTAGTTTGGCTATGTTATATAGAGTGTTCAGCATTCCTTGACAAGTGTTGTGTTCGATTCAGTTTGGGATATAGGTGAAACATTTTTAGTCGGCTATCGGTGAGACAGGGTAACCAAATTAGTCATGTATTTTTAAGTAAACTCTCTATTATCAAACCTTTTTCTAAAATTATTTCAAAGGATAAAACTTTTTTCTAATAAATAAATAGAGAATCGTTATCAAGTATCAATTATTTTAAAAATACTTGTTAAAGACATTAAAAATTAAAATAATATAAATTTAGAATTAGTATATTTAATTATTTTAAATTTTTAAATTTAATTTAATTTAGACAAAATGCTACTTTTATTAACTATTTTTTTAATCTTTAATAAATACTAATAGCATATTTGTTAGTATGCTGTAAAACAAATCAATAAAAACTTCTAAAGAATGAAAACATCTGGTTATAAATAAAGTGTAAAATTAGATAGACTGGATTGAATGTCAAGTATAAATAAATTAAATTTACTATATTAAACTAAATGTATTTAACTTTTATTTTTTTTCTTCATATTTTAAAATAAATTAATAGTAGTGATATGAGAGATATTTATATAAAAAAAATTAACATGATAATTTAGTATATTAGTAGGCTACATCAACATAAACATTACTAGTAATAATTTTGTTTCATTTTCTATTAAAACAAATATTGAGAGGTGATAATTTTATTACTGTTTTAAAATATTTTTTTTATTAAAGAATAACAAAATTCAACTTCAACTTAAAAAAATATTTATTGTTGAGTTTTTTAATTTTTCATAAAAAATAATTAACTTATGCACATTTTTAAGATAAAATATTTATATGAAAAAAATAAAAAATATAAATGATACAATTATTTATTATAAAAAAATCTTACAAAAAATAAAAACTCTACTTTTAAAAAAATTATGTCTTCTTGACATAATCGACTCTGTCTTGTTTCGTTCATCTTTATTTATATTGATTTATAATTATTAATCCAAAAAATGATTTTTCATTTAAATAAATAAAATATTTATATATTTTAATTTTTATCTTAGAATTTTGTATTTTATTGCGTTCGTTCGCCGTGATTTAATTTTCTTTCATGATGTAGTGTTTGTTATGAATGTTGATGAACCAGTAAATGTAAAAAACATATTTAGAACAATTTAAATTTATGGATTTATCAAATTTTAAACATTTTTGCAACTTGACACGTGTACTTTGATGAGGCAAATTTTGCGTTTGAGGACTTACTCACATACCGACATACGTGTCTGTGAGAGCAATTCACAATTGATTCATAATTGAAAGTGTTACTTTTTATTACATCATCTCACCGGAATTCATCCTATCAGAGAAAATGGTTAATCGACGCTTCACTCAGGTAGCCACCAGCGACGAGGAAGACGAAACCCCACCTCAACACTCCAAGCTACGGAAACGCAAGAGGATGAAGCTTCTAGACGAGGAAGAAGACAACGACGACGATAACAACAACAACAACAACGATAATGAAAAGGAGAAATCGGATACGCCTCAGACTCCAGATGATGCAAAGCCAATTGGTGATCCACTTAGGGTTTCGGGTAAAGGAAGAGGAAGGAAGAGACATTACGAATCCTTCGAATTCGATGGAAACCAATACACTCTCGTAAGTTTCGTAACATTTCTTCGTTCGTAATTTCATTTCATGATTCAATTGCTACAAGAAAAATTGTTCTTATTCTGTTTTTTAGGAGGATCCTGTTCTTCTTGTGCCTGAGGATAAAGAACAAAAGCCATATGTCGCTATAATTAAGGTATTTAATTTTATTTATTTCCTTCGTCAATTATTCGTTTTGCTATTAATTCGCTGTACTTGATTAACTTGCCTGATTGTGATTAATAATTTGAATTGAAAACTTCGATCAAATTTTTGCTGTAGGTAAATAGCATATTGAACAATTAATTTTCCCCTTATTGACACATGTGTGTGCTGCATTGATGTTGTTAAGGGTTTTCCACCCCTTTCGCTTGTTAAATAAATGTCCTTTCAATATCGAGTTTTTGATATTGCTCTGCTATCAGGACATTATACTTAACTATAGTGGCAGCATAATGGTGCTTGGGCAGTGGTTTTATCGTCCGGAAGAAGCTGAAAAAAAAGGCGGTGGAAGTTGGCAATCACGTGATACAAGGGAGCTTTTTTATAGTTTCCACCGTGATGAGGTTCCTGCAGAGTCTGTTATGCATAAGTGTGTGGTGCATTTTGTTCCTTTGAACAAACAGTTTCCGAAACGTAAGCAACATCCTGGCTTTATTGTACAAAAGGTGTACGACACTGTGGAAAAGAAACTTTGGAAGCTGACTGATAAGGACTATGAGGATGTAAAACAGCAAGAAATTGATGAGCTTGTTCAAAAAACTTGTAAACGGATTGGGGAGCTACTAGACGTTGAGCCTGAAGATGCCCCTCCTGCTGACCAGGAGGACGTGATGAAAAATAAAAGAAACTTAAGGAGAAAGAGCATTTCGCCCATTGATGTTTCAAGGGAGGAGGAAGGAGTTGCTAAGAGTGACCAAAATTCAAAGCCTGAAACACCCGGGAGTTGTGTTAATAATGACTCAGAGCATCATCGCATATTAGTGAATTTTAATGTATTAACCGGAAACATTCACCGCGACAAATGGTTGGAGAGGTTGCTTCAACACGTTCAGTACATGTGTAATTACGATGATAGTATCGAAAGGGAAAAGGGATCAGGAAATGCCGATTCTGATGAAAACAAGAATAAAAGCAATGATAAAACTTCAGAAATAGCAAATGACTCTCAGGACAAGGGTCAGAAGGTATAAAATTTATGTATTATTAGGGTTATCAATTATTTATATTCTCATCCTATTCTTACTCTTTCGCCTATTCTTAAGGAGTATATGAATTCAGTCTTTTCTTTTTCTCTTCACTCTACAGAGTTCCGAGTCTTTTGTGTGGCCAGATGCTGCTGTTCCAGCTATAGTTGCTCTTGAAAAAGCTTCACATGAAGCTCTTTCGACAGATTTTCAGAAGTATAACCAAAAGTTGCGGCAATTAAATTTTAATCTCAAGGTCAGAAGCTGGCATTCTGCATATTGAGTGATACCATTGAAATATTATCATAATTATTATACTTGAGACATCTAAAAAATTGCCTATTGTTGCTTCATTTTAAGGTGGGACTTTTAATCATGTATTGAATTTTGCTCATATTATCTAATAAAAATTAATGTTTAGGTGGTTAAAAGTCCGAATTAAAAGTATTGTCTTTCTACTGAATCACTGATATAATGAAGGAACAATAATAGCTTGTTTGGTTGATCGGGTGACTCACCGCCACCGTGCGGTACCCAGAAGCTTGAAAGTATAGCTTTAATACTAACGTGCCTTGGGACGCGTAAAAAACAGGAGAAACGCAGATCCAAACACTTGCTAAGTTGAATGTTGGATGATCATGCTGTTGCATACTAAGTTACACTACATTACTTCAAAACACACAATAATGTTATATACTGTATCACAAAGTCACTGAGAAGAAAGGAAAGAATGAGCTAGCTGTAATCTCTTATTTATTTAGTTTTATTTATTCAACATCGCCACAACCAGTCAATCCTCTTGCAGTGTTTTTGGCCTGAGAAATCAATGTGGCAGTATGGTGGTGACAATGATAATGTTTTTGGCTCAAGAAGTCAATGTTTTTGTCTTATACATGTCATCATTTTATATGTTTCTCTGCAGTTGTATTGATGAACCAAATATATTATTTTGTTTTTATGTTCTTTGCAGAACAATGCATTGTTAGCACGCCGTCTGTTAAATGGAGAGTTGAAACCTTCAAAAATTTTGAATATGACACCCACTGAATTAAAGGTACAATATCTGTCTAGCTTTATTTCCTTAATTCCATGAAAATTATTCAATGGAACTTCTGACCTGTCTGCTGGATGAAATCAACTTGTTAAGTAGATTTTCCACTACTATTTTCCAATTCAGCTAGCAGCATCCAGTTTTTGTTTTTTGTCACTGATTTTCCACTACTACCTTCTACAGCAGTCTCTTAACATATTGTGCTCCTTTCATTATCTCTTTATCCTAATAAAAGAAATTAATATTCAAGAAGCTGGAAAATTTGATTGCCCAAGACTCTTTCATTTGTGAAAAAAATGGGTTAACTAAAAAGTTGGAGTATTTGGATCTTTTGCTAGGGGAAGGTGGAAGATTCTAAACTTCTTTCCTTATATCCTTGAGAAACATTGATCCTCCTCTTTTTTGTTTTTAACTTTTTTTCGTAGAGGCTCCTTGTTGGGTTAAATGGCTATAACATTGCATAATATTATCATTGATTGTAGATGAACTTTCAGCCTTGCAGAAAACATTACCTTGGAAACTGCATTCCTTGCTTTTAGAATACCGGAAATGTCTCACTTTTAAACGGTGCTTTAAATCATCAATCGTGTTTTATTTTTATGTTTTGAAAAAAATGCTATTTGCCCTTTACCTTTTATTGAAACAGCAAGGAGTACATGCACTACATTAAATAACTATGACTTGAAAAACTACTACCTTCTGTCCTCAATAAATACTGATTTTGATAAGATTACATTTTTCTGTTGGTTGTTTGATTTCGTATGATCATCCACTAAATATAAACTTCAGGAGGGTTTGACTGCTGAGGAAATAACCAGGAAGGAGCCTGATGAGTCACAGCACATGCAAGTAAGTTTACCTCACCACAATTTTGTTCTCTGTTAAGTTGTGTGAAAGATGCTGACGTCGGGTTCCCCACCCCTCAAACAGATGACAGATGCCCGCTGCTCACGATGCATGGAGTTTAAGGTGGGATTGAGGGAGATTATCCATGCTGGGCATGATGACCGTTATCAGGTTTGCATTTTTTACTCAGAGTCCACAATTCCAAACGGACCAATGTGTTCTGTACCTTTATGGCTTGGTTTAATTGCTTGGTGCTCTGCCTTTTCTTCAGCTGGAATGTGTTGCCTGTGGCAATTCCTGGTATGCCTCCCGGGATGAGGTGTCTACGCTGACCATAGATGCATCGGAATCAAAGAGAAGCATAGGCACAGCGCCATGGGCCACTGCAAAATTTGAAGATGTTCAGAAGAAGCTGGTGAGCCCCCGTGATTCTGAAAACTCAGCTGACGACATTTCTAGGAAAACAGGCGAACCATCTATGCCTGTTTTGGATTCCCAGAAATCATTTGGCAAGGCCAAGAAAGATGACAATGTTGAGGCCAAAAAACACGCTGATTAGAAATGCTCTATGCTGTGGTCTTTAGACGTTGCAAAATATTTATGTTGGGGTTCTGAAAGCAGCAAAATATTGTGTATGTAGAGTTCTCTTTGTGTTTGATCATATATGTAGACAGTGAGCTTTTGGTCATAAAGGGAGTGGTCATGACATCGCCGGCTTCACTGCAGTAAACTTATTTGATTTTACTTTGACTCTGTAATTGTAAACCTTTTAAAATCATTAATAAACAAAATGTAGAATATTTCATTTGATAAAAGTCAGTTCCTTTTGATTTGCTTTGATCTTTTATGATTTCATCAAGCAGATGTGTTAAAACAGCCCACTGAGGTCGACTCCCTGCACTTAAGCATAGGCTATGTTTTGATATTTGAAGTAGAACAAAATGGAATGGGATACTCATAGAATTTTGGCTCAGAGCGTAATTCATTTCCAAAAAATCAGTAGGTGAGGTCTATCCAAACCTTATAAGAATTACAAATGCCATATATCTAGTTGTAGGATTAAACTCTCCTCCTTAACCCAACACACTAAAGGTGTTGTACTACGATGGTGAAGGCTGAGGAAGTGGCTCAGTAAAAGACCACTGAGGTGGCCATTTTTAAGGTGTATTTTCCATACAGGCTCTCATGTTCAGACCCAATTGGTCTAGAGAATAGATAATGTAAAATTTGAGTTTAGAGTCTAACTCAATCCCCAAAATTAATCTATAAAGCATCAATTTATAAGGCGAGGACTATTCAATTTAAGATGCCATACATCTAGATAAAATCCAGCCCCCTCAACTCAACATAATAATGCCAAATTATGGCATCTCAGGTTTGGTCACTTGTCACATAAGATTGTAAAGTTTGTTGGCAATAAAATTCCTTTCTTGATTCCTGTAAATTTAGATTCTAATTATAGCAGCATATGCTCTTCAAAATTCCATAGACTATCTTTATTTCCCATAGCAGTCATTCTGATTCCCCTTTTGATCCTATACATTTTAATGTTTGGGACCCTTCTCACAACCTACCCGTAATATGAAAAGGAAATACTACCATTATTTTCTCACAATTGTTGATGATTGTACAAAATACATTGGAGTTCATCTTATACAGAAAAATTCTGAAGCAACTATGTTAATTCAAGCCTTGTTCAGATTTGCTAAAATTGAATTTTCGAAATTTTCAGACAGGAACACAATCAAACAACAATATATTTTACAAGTGTAACAGTCATTTTCTATTAATTCCACTCTGAAATAGTTTTTGCTAAAAGAGATGTAACCGACGGTCATTGAATTTGGTGTTCCCGCCACGCCAATCCAACCACATGCTTCCCCAAAAGACAATAACACTTTGACCCTACAACCACCTTTTGTCTCATTGGAAAATCACATATAATACTGTATCCCTGTCAACAAAATGCACTGGTTTAGACAAATACTAGTACCCCAATTTTATTTTATTTTACTTTAATTTTGCTTATATTTAAGACTGAAGTAACTATGTACTAGAAATGTCAAAATCTTTTTAATTTTTTTTTATCACCAATCGTAATCGTTTTTCCAGCAAGTGGAGACGGTGGATTGAGAACAAAGCTATGCACAGATGCTTAAATAGTAGTTTAAAGTTCTTTGTCTTTTCCTAAGAGTGTGTTTTCCAATAATTGAATCACTATCTTTCTATATACACAAGTTAAGTGCTGCTTAACTAACTAAACCACCAATTGGGTAAAATGAAGTTGTTTTGTACACCGAAACTTGTAAATTGTAATTTTAAATAATATTTCATAAATGATTCTGCGAGGTTCTTTAAATATTTAATTTTTCAAAAGATAAATTTTATCTAGAAAGAGCTAATTAAGAGACAATCAATACTCTTCACTGATAACTAGTATCAACTTATGAAGGGGAAAAATCACAATCACTTCTAGTAAAAAAAAAATTAAAAGAGAGAACACTAGTGCAGTTTTTTACACCTTAAAATCAAACTGTGTCCTATTAATATCAATCTTTACCAAAAAAGATATATATATTTTTTTAAGTATAAAGTTTGTATTAGGATAAGATAAATAAGGGAAGTCGCATATAAAATTAGCCCTTATGCACACTGGTTAATTGGGTTGTTATTTATTGTAGTTGGGTGGTCTTGGATCAGTGGTGTGGTCCCACCCATATGGTGAGGAGCGAGCGAGACACAAATAAATAAATGAAAAGAAGAGACAAAAGAAACAGTATGATGGATGCACAGTTGTGAAGTACTGAATCTTTGTTTTTAGTTAAGACATTAACAGAAGATTATCTGTGCACTTGTCTCTTCTTTTTCTCCTGCTACTGCCGTGGTGTGTGAGAGAGAGAATTTCCAGTACTATAGTGCTTCTCTCTACCGTCCTTTTTTGGTGCCACTTATTTTCCATAACTGCTTCTGGTAATTGCTTTTTAAGTCCCTCTCCCTCCCTTCATAAACAATGATTGTGTGTGTATTTACGTTGTTTGTTTTCTTGCTTCTTTTTCTCTAAGTGAAGTACGCTCTTTTTTCCTTTTCTCTTTCTCTTTTCACTTCAGTAACACCAATTATCATCACTTTACTCATTTTTTCACCGTTACAGATATCATCATTCACTATTTTTACCTTTCCGTTTTCTTTGCAATTTGTTATGGATCATTTGGGTTGTTTTGTTCCTTTTTAATTTGTTATTTTCATGTTTTTCTGTGATTTTCATTTGTTCTTCTAAAAAATTAGGACCAGAACTGAACCATATACCTTGAAAATCATTGTAATATATTTTCATTTGTTTTTCTGTGATTTTCATTTGTGCATTATTTTACTTGAATGGTAAACTATGTCATTTGCTGTTCAATCTCACTCTGATTCACTCATTCAAAAGACTAATTTCTTTACTCTCTTTTTTGTTATTTTTCTTTATTTCATTATGTATTATTACAGGACTGTGGATTGATTTATTGATGGGACAAGAGTTGGATCCCAATGACAAGTCTTCTGTGAGTTTCAGTTCTAATACTGTTCTTTTTCCATCTCATCAATGTTGTGTGAATGTGAAGAATAAGAAGGCACACAGAAATGTGAAATGCAAAGAGGACTTTGCTGAGATTTCTTCATGCAAGAGTCTTCCATGTAGATCTCATATACTTGAAGGGACTATAGTAAAGAGAAGAGGTTCCATTTATCAGAGTTCAGATCATCAGGTGATAAATATGAAGAAAATGGCTGCCACAATAGGGGAAAGAAAAAAAATTGAAATTTCAAGTAGGACTAATAGTGATGCCTCTTTCTCTAGTAGCATTTTTTATTCTTTATGTGGTTCAGATGATGAAGATTCCAATGAGAATGAAAGACCTTCATTAATATCTCAGGATACAGAATTGTGTTCTCAATCTCCATCTGTTTCTGGTTCATGGCCTTGTATGGATTACAACACATTAAATGGTTTTATTGAATTGTGCATAAATTCAGATTTTTGTGATAAAAGAATTAGTTTAGTAGAAGGGGTAGGTTCTGTAAATTCAAAGACTAGAAGTGAATCTCACCTACCATCTCCATCTGAAAGTGATTGTTCATCAAGAGTGAGTTCAAAAGTCTCATTCACTCCTAACAGAAAAAAGGTAAATCCATTCACTATGTCAAATTCTTTGACAAGTCCAGTGAGCTATGTGCTGGAAGTGGAAACTACTTCTGATGTCAAATTAGTTTGTCCAAAAAAAGTTGTTGCAAGAAACATGGCTTGTCAAAAATCTTTGTTGAATGATTTCTCCAACACAACAAAACATGCTCAAAATGTTTCTGAATTTGGCAATAGAGATATCTATTGTTCTGGTCTAGCATCCTCACCAGTTCATCTGCATGGTAATCTCAAGTTGGAAAACAGACAAGGACTTCCTTATTTTGAGTTTAAGGTAAAGTGTCCTGAAGATGTCTTTGTGGCAAAGACATGGAGAGTAGGTAATGATTTCAATTGGGTATATACCTTTCACTCCTTTGATAATCAACGTTGTGACAAAGGTTCATCATCAATGGTAGCACAGATGCTAGTTTCCTATAATTTATGTTCTGAATTAGAAGATGGAGTATTTGGAAACTTTATGGGAGCAGAATTTGTGTTGTATGATTTTACTCATTCAAGAAAAAGTGTTCCACCAAAAATAAAGTCTTACAGAAAGCAAGATGCTTCTAAAACACTAAATGGTTCTAGCCTTGAAAGTGCTGCTATTGTTTTGAGAGTTCCATTTCATAAGAGAGAAAGCTTGAAACACAAAAAAGGGGATAGAATAAGTGCTAAAACATATTCCAAACCAAGTGTTATCTCTTCAGCAGTACAGAAGAATAGAAAAAACATTCATGAAAGTAAAGTTCAGGAACAGGTGAAGGTGGTGCTACCAATTGGAAACCATGGTTTGCCAAGTGGTGAAAGCCGTGGTCCTTCGTCGTTACTTGATCGATGGAAACATGGTGGAGGTTGTGACTGTGGTGGCTGGGACATGGCCTGCCCCCTTATTCTTTTAGGCAATCCTTGTATTCGATTCGATGAAGGTCGTCCTCTTGCAGATAAATATCAACCATTGGAACTTTTCTCTCAGGTAAAAACTTGAATTTCATATGAAGTCCTTACTTGAAGGAATTTAAATAGATAGAACTTCATATACTAGTTCTCTTATTTAATAACCTCTTGATACTTCTGAGCGTGTGTTTGAGTGAACATTTGACAAACGTGGTTTTGAATGAATTTGATTTTGTAAAATTAATTTGCTTATCTGACTTTTTGGTGCACAGGGAACCAAAGAAAATATTCCTACCTTTGGCATGACATTAGTTGAAGAGGGACAATATGCAGTTGATTTTCATGCAAAATTATCCCCATTACAAGCCTTCTCCATTTCTGTTGCCATTTTGCATGGCACCTCTGCCTTCAGCCCCACGACCCGACAGGCGAAAAACCAACAGTTATCTCAATGCAATTCACCAAATACTCTAATTGAAGAGGAAGTTGAACTTTTTATCAAATCAGTCACAACAGAAGAGAAGAAGGCAGTGTCGAATATTCCGAAGGGACTTCCTCGGTCATGTATACCAAAGCCGCCTTTTTCTCCTATTGCACGAGTATGAACTGTAGTTTACACCAGCCTGATTCGAGACTGAGCTGCCGCAACTCGAGCGAAAAATGTTGATTGTTTCTCATCTTTTTGCCAACTATGAGTCCATAATGTATGCCATTGGTTGTTGGTACACACAAGTGAATATAGTATATTGCTAGACAGAATGCCCAGCAGCAGCACTCATGGAGAAAATGTGGAGTGTTTACTGGTGATGCCAGGATCAAACTAATTTGTCCATATTGTAATGGGTTAATTAGAGGGAAAGGAAAAAGAATCAATGATAGAAAAATGATAAATATATTTTTCTAGATTAGCATCCCTTTCTGTAATTTAAATATTCAGAAATAATAAATCATAGCCAATCATATTGGAATTCATAACCACTTAGAGCTAACTCCAATGCGATATTCCAAATGATCTGCTTGATATTTTTAGCATTGGACTTGAGTGACATGGCAACTTGTTGTTGTGTTCAAGTGTGACTAGACAGTCACACACCCATTGGAGTTGAAACTATGTTGTGTTGATAGTTTCAATGTTTAAAAGTTTTTGGTAAATATGTGGCGACTCAATTTTTTGTTGGTGTAGAATCATTAGTTTGTTGCTACTCTTGTACTCTCCATGTCTTCTTGGTAGTAGAGTCAAGTGGTATGTCACAATTAGTTGGTAATAGCGGTGCAATTAAGTATAATGCATGTTCGATTTCACGAAGGGACCAACATGATTTTATAAAAGCTACAAAATGTAGTTTTTGCAAAATACCACCACAAAATCAAACATGTACATAGTAACGTGGAAGATTCACACTTGGAGAGTGTTGAATTTAAGTGTGGATAATTAGTCTATATTAACTATAGTCTATATCGGAAATGACTCATGTATATGTTTTAAGGTTTTGTGGAAATGTCTAATTATACAACCTTAGTACATTGATAAATAACAACTATTTACAATATTCAAAAATATAATAGTATAAAAAAAGGAAAATAATTGGTAGACACACATACATTTCTTCAACCGCTTGAGACAAAAATAATTAGAAAATGTTTTGATAAATGTATTATGTTAATAATGTGATATAAATAGAAAATAAAAAGAAAATGAGATATTAAATAAGTGAATAAAAATTATAAATATTTATGTTAGTAGAAAAAAGGGGACAAGAACAAAAAAACTCTTGCAAAATCTAAAAACAAAGACTAAAAAATTACATCAAACAACATAAACCTTACCAAAAAAGATAGCAAAACAATAAAGCATCAAAATACTGTGATAATATGTTTTAGGCTAAATTACATCTACGCCCTTAATTTAATTTCAGTTAACGTTTTAGTTTTTTTTTTTTTTCTTCTGATTTGATCATTTATTTTAATTTTAAGTGATAATTTGATATTTTATGTTTTAAAATGTCAACAATGTTATCAATTTTTTTTTACAAAAATTCAAAATAATCGTCAAAATTTTCAAACAAAACCTAAAAAATTAATAATCATTTTCAATATAATGCAAATTTCATCAAATGCATAACCCAAATATTCAAATAAACTCATATTTTCATCTCCAACAACATCAAATAAAGAATGCAAATATGAATTTATTTAAATATTTAAGTTATGAATTTGATTAAATTTATATTTTATTCGAAGATAATAATGAATTTTACGGGGTTTAAAAATTTTGTAAAAAAAGGATAATAAAGGACAAATTCAAAACAAAAAAAAAACTAAAACGTTCACTGAAATTAAGTTAAGGACCGCACGTGCACTTTAATTTATATTTGATGTTTTAAGTGATAATTTGATATTTTATGTTTTAAAATGTCAACAATGTTATCAATTTTTTTTTACAAAAATTCAAAATAATCGTCAAAATTTTCAAACAAAACCTAAAAAATTAATAATCATTTTCAATATAATGCAAATTTCATCAAATGCATAACCCAAATATTCAAATAAACTCATATTTTCATCTCCAACAACATCAAATAAAGAATGCAAATATGAATTTATTTAAATATTTAAGTTATGAATTTGATTAAATTTATATTTTATTCGAAGATAATAATGAATTTTACGGGGTTTAAAAATTTTGTAAAAAAAGGATAATAAAGGACAAATTCAAAACAAAAAAAAAACTAAAACGTTCACTGAAATTAAGTTAAGGACCGCACGTGCACTTTAATTTATATTTGATGTTTAATGAATGAATTGAATTAAATAATTTTTTTTTTTGACTATTTTTATGTGGATCTTAACGAAATGTTTCGATCAATCAATTTCATATAAATGCATCCGTTTTGGCACTTATGGGATAGGGAGGGGTGCAACCTAACCAGCAATTTAACTACGTAAGGTGTTTCAATTGCAAGTTTGCAACGGTTTGGTTTGGACGCAATAAAGCAAAAAAAAAAAGCCGTTAACTTACCCACGTGCTTAGTGGGGCTGTCAGTCCCAACGGTCATGAAACGGCGAACTCTTCTTAGCCATACGATTTATTTGTTGCCGTCACCTAACCTAACCCCTCTTTCTCTCTGACTTTCCTACCGTTACTTATATTAATCATCCTTTCCTTTTCCATGCTTCTCAATGGAACCCACCCAGCTTGCCCATTTTTACTTTTCTCAACCTAAAATTGATAGTATTAACTACCTAAGCTTTTTCCTTTGTGAGTATGGATGATGATCTATACTATATAGTGCATCTTAATTTCAAATAATATAATAAATAAATCACAAAATACTTAAATTGTGAGTATCAATTAAATTGTTTTTATTTTATTTTTGTAAATTAATTAAATATATTTTTTAAATTATAAAATAACATTCAAATTTATTTCTTCGTTAATTATGCATTAAATAATATGATATTACACGTTAATATGATATTGTTATGCATCAATATTATTTTATTAGAAATTAATTTATTTATGAAATTTAAATTATATCAAAAATAAATTTGTTAATAATTATATTTATATAACGATTGATTATTGACAAA
Organism: Cicer arietinum; assembly: GCF_000331145.2. NCBI lineage: Eukaryota > Viridiplantae > Streptophyta > Magnoliopsida > Fabales > Fabaceae > Cicer > Cicer arietinum. Next base: position 1,717,287 of record NC_021167.2, on the reverse strand, counting down.
TTATTGTATAAAATATTTAAATATTATAAAAAATTTAATTTATGATATGATAAAATTGATGTGAAATTAATATTTGATTAATGTATCACACCATAATCTATTATATTAGTTCTTACATAAAAAACAATGAAAAAATTATTTTGACAAACACATTATTATACAAAAAATGTATATACTAGTTTATAAAAATAAGAGATTAAATTATCGAAACTTATAATGTTAAGAATCAATTTATATTTTTACTCTAAATAATCACATACTTGCATGAATCAAAACAAATATTATTATGAAAATAAGACACATTTATTTTATGTGAGATGTATAAAAAATAAAAGTAAATAAAGTATTTTAAAAGCCATCATTTTCTATAAACGTCAGGAAAATTTTCTCCACCATAAATATATGTATTTAATTTGCTAGTAAATAGACTAAGCATCAAGTATTGTAAATGTCTTATGTACCAATTTAGTGCTCGTGACTTTACTAACTTCTTTTGAGGAAGGAATCCAATGGCTCTAAACAGCTAATTACTCACTACAACATTGAAAAATCCAAAACTAAAAGCATGTAAGTTGTAACACCCTCTTAAGATAAGAACAACATAAAAGATACCTTCAACAACATCCACTCGCTCTTTCCAGAACAATTTTATTTTTCAATTTATTTAAAACATCTTAACTTCTAATTATGTCTTCCTCTTTTAAAATTATAGAATGGTCCCTATCCAACTCAAAAGAGTGCCACATTCTATTCTAAAAGAAATAAAGTAAAGTTAATAGCTATTATTATATTTGCCAGCAAAACAAATAATAATAACATACTTTATCTTTTTTAAAATTCCCACTCTATATATAGATATAACAATTAATAACCTTCATTCAAGTACAAGAGTTAGGACCAGTTTTCATCTAAGTTAGCAAAATCTAAAAAAGAGTATCATAGTGTGTGGAAGAATGGAGAGGGAAGAAGATGTGAAAATTGGAGCAAACAAATTCTCAGAAAAGAGTGCATTAGGCATAGGAGCTAAAAGTGACAGCAAAGACTACAAAGAAGCACCAGCAGCACCATTGTTTGAGCCAGGGGAGTTGAAGTCATGGTCTTTCTATAGAGCTGGAATTGCTGAGTTTGTTGCCACATTCTTGTTTCTTTACATCAGTGTTTTAACTGTGATGGGTGTTAACAGGTCAACTTCTAAGTGTGCCTCTGTTGGTATTCAAGGTATTGCTTGGGCTTTTGGTGGTATGATCTTTGCCCTTGTTTACTGCACTGCTGGAATTTCAGGTCATTTTCTTTTCTTTTCTTTACTTCATTATTTATTTCACTATTTTACTCTTTTGGGTCACCATTTTATTACTTGAAATTGTATGTGTCTCAAATATATGAAATAATAAATTAGTCCTTAAAATTATAGTTCAATCAATTTAGTATCTATATCACTTAAAAGTGTGGAGATGTGGAGTTGATACCTTATTTAGAGCATGCATTTGTTGGGTCTTAAACTTGGGTTCGAAAGGAAAGTGTTCAGAGTTTCACTGGCTCAGAACAACAAGAGGACTATAAGAAACTTTAAGATTATAGGTCACCTCTATTATCTATCTAATATTTTGTTTATTTATAGTTTATGTGAGACTTTAATCACTCACCCTTGAACTCAACAAAAAATGATTTAGTAATTCAGAGTTTGATTAAGAGTAAAGTTTGACAAAAAAATTGTTTTAGCTAAGATTTAAAATGTGTTACTCTTGATCTATATTCATATTTAACTTAAGCTCATAAATCACTTTGAGTCCTACAGCTTGATTTTAACCTTGTTTAGTAGTTATAACACATTTTAGAAAATTTGCTAAGAAAATAAAAAAATTGAGACTAATTCATAAATAAAAAATCATAGACTAAAATTTTGAATATGTGGGAGACTAAATTAGAGATTGTAAACAATTTCAAGATGGTGATGCACTCTAGTATTATTTTACATGAAACTAAATTAACGAGATGTTGGTGTTGGGAACAGGTGGGCACATAAATCCAGCTGTGACCTTTGGTCTATTTTTGGCTAGGAAACTGTCCTTAACAAGGGCAGTATTCTACATAATAATGCAGTGTCTTGGAGCTATCTGTGGTGCTGGTGTGGTGAAGGGTTTTGAAGGTAATGCACGTTATGAGATGTACAAAGGTGGAGCAAATGTTGTGAATCCTGGATACACCAAGGGTGATGGTCTTGGAGCTGAGATTGTTGGCACTTTTGTTCTTGTCTACACTGTCTTCTCCGCCACCGATGCCAAAAGAAACGCCAGAGACTCTCACGTTCCGGTAAATATAAAAGATCCCTAGTAATACATTTCTGTAACACACATTTTTCAAAAGGTATATACGAATGTAAGAGAGTGCGTTAAGAAGAATTTTGTTACTATAAAAAGTGTGCGTTACAGAGTGTGTTTCTAACATTTATATGCTATGATATGAATTAGTTATCTATATGGTTCATTTTTTTGATGTTGTTGTATTTGAATTTGTAGATTTTGGCCCCACTTCCAATTGGGTTTGCAGTGTTCTTGGTTCACTTGGCAACTATTCCCATAACAGGAACAGGCATTAACCCAGCAAGGAGTCTTGGTGCTGCCATAATATACAACAGAGAGCATGCTTGGGATGACCAGTGGATATTCTGGGTTGGACCTTTCATTGGAGCTGCACTTGCTGCTTTATATCACCAGATTATCATACGAGCTATTCCTTTCAAGGCAAGGGGTTAATGTTAATCCATCATTCATCACCATGTCTGCTTCTTGGTTTTCAATTATCTATTTGGTGTCTGTCTTCTTCTCTATTTGACCAAATCATGTGTGTTTTTGTAAATTAAATTATGGCTTACTATATAGTCTATAAGCTACTACTTAATGTTGGTGAACTCAACACGTTGATTTGTGGAGATTCTTTCATGTTGTTATTGTTATTATTATTATGCTTTACATTACATATACCTAGTGCTTATGATTTTTTCTTCTTAAAACCTTACTGTTGAAATATTGATTTGATTCCTTAAGACTCAGTTCCCACCTTAAAGTATTGTTTTGGATTAGCCTAACCATCAATTGAGACCTTATGATTTACAATAATCTCATTCAGGCACTTATTTCTTTTGATCTCATAAACCAAAATTGATTTGGAAGTGAACCAACTTCGATTGTGAATTTTAAAGTATCACTTAAAATTAAGTCCTACATTAGAATTTATAAAAAAGAGACGTTCTTTATTTTACTAGTCAATTTTATAAGAATGAGTTAGATTCAAGAGTCTTATTAAAAAGTTTGTAGATGTTGTTGTTTAATGATTATGTGCGTGTGTTGCACATTTTATTATAAAACAAGTTATATATTATTCAAGTGGTGCTCTCATAACCAAACTCTAATACCAACGTGCATTGGATATATAGTGTAAAAATATAACAATCAATCAAAATTAAATTTATCAAGTATTTGTATCTTAATTACTCCCAAATATTAATCCTTGTTATTTTCACCTATGATATATACTAGTGCATAACGGTGGTTGTGCGATACCTGGAAGTGTGTTGGAGGTGTAGTGGAATATAGAACTTGCAACCAGCCCAATTACAATGCTTCATGCAAGCCTGCTCAATGTAAGGCCACCTTTGAGTTCTCCATAAAAAATTAAATTTTTTCTTAATAAAAAAAAGCTTTATTGTCAAGGGCGGAGCACCGGAGGGAGAGACAGGAGAAGGCCGCGGCCACCCTAAAAAAAAAATTATAAGTAAAATGATCAAATTGTCCTCATTAAAATTAAGAAATTACCCTTATACCTCAAACCTAAATCTCTGTTCCTCTCTCTTTCGGTCTTCATCTCTCTCTACCTTAAACGCGGACACGATTCACCTGCCGCCTCCGCTTCGCGTCTTGCCCCCGCCTCTGCTCGCTGCCTCGACCTCGCCTCTGCCTTGGTTGGTCGTACGTCCAAACTCAAAAGGTTCGGATTTCAATTCGTATTATCATCAGAAATTCAGAATTGATGTTTCGAGTTTTGTTTTGGAATTTTGTTTGTTTGGAGTTTTTGTTTATTTCAAATTAGATATTAGTGCTGATTCTGTTTGGAGTTTTTTTTGTTGCATATAAGGTGTTTGATTTTTTATCCATGTAAGGTGTTTGAGTTTTTTTTTTCCATATATGTTTGATTTTTGCTGCCTCGCCTCCAGCTCGCCTCGCCTGTTCGTTGTCAAAACTCCAAAAGTTTGGATTTTGCTGATTTGTTGATTTGGTGTTTTTCTTGATTTTGTTGATTTGCTTAACAAGTTGTTTGAACAAGATGTTTGTACTGATTTTTATTGTTGATTTGCTGATTTTTGTTGCATAGAAGGTGTTTATGTTGATTTTGCTGATTTGCTGATTTTTGTGCTAATTTTTGTTGTTGATTTCCTGATTTTTGTTGCTGATTTGCTGATTTAATATGATGATTGCCTGTTTAGTATGATTGCTAAATTGGTTGATTTAAATTGTTGTCACTAATGACTGCCTGTTTATTGAATAAGATATACCACAAATTTAGAATGATTGCTTTGTTGATTTTGTTTCCTAAATTACTAATTTCATTGATTTAGAATAAAAAAATATAAATAATGGCTGCATGTTTTAGAATGCAACTCTTTAAATTTAGAATGCAACTTTTTCTATATTTGATTTATACATATTATAATTTTATGTTGGTCACCCCAAACTTTTTAGTCAAGCTCTGTCACTGTTGTCTCAATATATATTAAATCAATTAAAAAAAAATGCTACACAAATTAATTAATTAATTTAATAAATAATTTATATTTTAAAGTTTCTAAAAAATAATTTTTGATAAAAAATTAATAATTTACTAAAATAATAGTATAGACTTTAAAAATTTCCATTTTAAAGTTTGCCTTTAAATTTCGTATATGTTGGGACCAATTCTAGCTTTGTGAAGATGGTCCTATGTATATCATGTGTGGAGCAGCGAGATGCACATACACATAAATCGATGCTCACAAGATAAAATGTAAAACTTATTCAAGTCTTTTATAGCATTTAAAAATTATATATTCTATGGGAAATGAAATATAAATAAAAATAATAGTTTAAATTTTAAGTTATATATATATATATATTAGTTTCACTAATATAATTTTTATTTATATTTTATTTAAAAAAATATATGATTTTTTTTTATAAAACGTGTCTAGTATATAATTTTAGAAATTTTAATGAACTTAAAAACAATAATAAAACTACATAAAACCATTGCTCATAGTGAGGGTCAGGTTTGAGAATTTGGATTAGGTGCATTGTTACTGCACACACATGCATCTAGACGGCCAATATTGTGCAAGGGTTCCCTCCCATGTTTACTTAAAAAAATTAGTCATTTAATTAGTAAAAAATTATATTTTTATAAATAAAATAATATATATATATATATA
>NC_021167.2:1706775-1711200 GCF_000331145.2 Cicer arietinum | reverse complement strand
TAATGTTCTACAAAATTTTGGTAACCTTTTTAAATATAGACATAATTATATATTTTTTTAGAAGTTGTTTAATTAAATATAAAAAAGTAAAATTATAACTAAAAGTAGTTTAATTGAATGATAAGATTAGGAGAAAATGATTTAATTAAATATAAAAAACTAAAATTATAAATAAACGTAGTTTAATTGAATGATAAGACTAGAAGAAAATGATTAAAGACATGTATTTTTTTTATATAAAATATAATAAGACAAATACCAACAACTGTCTCAAAAGTACTAATTAGTGATTTATACATAGAAATTTAATATTAAGAGCGTATGAGATTTTTTGTATTTAATTTTTCAAAAATTTAAATTTTGGTTTTTTCAATCCATAATTTTCTCTTTTAATTAATTCTTTAACAATTTCTCTTTTAAGTATCCATAATGAAGTTCTCCAAACTGGATGCTGAAATGAATCATGCATATATACATCACTCATTTTATAATTTTTAATTACAGTGTTTAATAAGTATCTTTTACTCAACTTTTTTTACTAAATGACTTATATCAATAACTTCATATTATTAAATCTAAAAAAAAATTATTTTAATACAATCTATTGTGTAAAATGTGAAACATGACGAGAGAAAAAATGTTTATAAATACACTGATCTCTATAAAAATACAATTTTGTGATGACACAATGAAGTTACTTCTCTAGTAAATTGCTTATGAAAATAATCACTCTATTATAATCATCTTAGGATATTTGTTAATGATAAGATTAAATAAATAGAAAATAGTAATAATATTATTATAATATAAAGTTTGAGGCAAATAAAATAATTTTGACATTATATGAAAAAGAAAAAATGACTTCGCTGTATTTTATTAGACATTTCAATTTATGTCCTTCTAATAAATTCCTCTAAATATATGTCACGCTGTGACAAACACGCACGCATATGAGCATATGAGTACAAAACATCACGTTTCCTAATTTGGACCGTCTTAATCAACGCTGTGTTTTTTAATCAACGATAAAATAAAAATAAATAATAATAATAATAACAAATAAAATTAGCTTCTAACCATATACCCTAGTCTTTCCTTCTTCCCATTCTCTTCAATCACAGCAATTGCTCAGACACAAAAAAACTTGTATTTCATGCCCTCAAATTCAATCAATAAAAAACAAAATGTGAAAGGAAACAGAGTTATATATATATATATATATATATGTTACTTAGTACTTACAAAAAAAAAAAGCGTTGTTATCAAAAAACAGCTAGAGTTTCTGAACCCTCTTAAGACTTGTGTTGTTCTCTTCACTTCTGATACAAAAAGGTACGGTCTTTTGCCTTATTTTTCAACAAACTTTATCATTTTTCCTTCTTTTTCTGTAATGGCTGTCTCCCAATTATTATTTATTATTATTCACATATGCTTGTTTCCAATACTAACTTCATCCTTACCCTTTTCATTCAATATCCATATTAGTAGTCACTGATCTATTTCATTATATTATTATTATTATAAACTGAACATTTATACACGATTCTTCTATTGGTGTGTTTCTTAATTGTCCTTGGTGGGTTCATTTAGTTCGTTATTTTCACTGTTAATAGTTATTGCCATTGCTCTTGTGTTCATTTCAGGGAAATAAATTTCATTGGTTGAAGGCAAAATATGGAATTGAAGAAACTTGGTTCAGTTTGGTATCCTTGTAAGTGTTCAGATCTGAGTCACATTGCAGTTTTTTAGTATTTTTATTCTATTTCATTTGTTTTTTTTGAAAAAATTTACTTGAGTTTGGGTTATGATTTTCTTGTTAATGATGATGCCTCATTTGCTTTTGAGTTGGTTATGAATCGTTTAATCAAGAATTATGTGTGATCAAGTGAGCTGAATTTGTACTGATTTTTTAACTATTGCATATACCCAACAATCTAAGAAGTTTCAAGCAGTTGCTATCTTTCCTTGTGTTATTCACTTTTTAGGATCAAAATCTTTTTCTAAAGTTTTTTTCTATTTAAAAAGAAGATACCACTTTATGGAAAGTAATAAGTAGTCCTTTTAAAGTGATTCTTTTGCTGCCTAATGATGAATTTTACTTCTTTTGTGTTTATGTAAAGTTTTAGATCTACATCATAGATGGTAATGTCACTATCATCACTTTATATTTTCTTTTGGTGATATTACTAAGCGACAACTAATGCATTATGCGGCAAATACTTGAATCCGACTTTATACCACCATACTGCTTATATTCCATCGAATCCGAACATTACAATTCTCAAGTGTGAGACATGTTGGGGTTCTATATGTTTCATGAAGAAAGATTTTATTCTAAATAGCATAACTCTTATATTTATTACAATTATCATGAACATTATGATGCAGAAGTAGAACATGCAGTTTTCTGACATTTTTCGATATTTTTATTGGACTGTATCTTGTTACTGACAAGGAAATTGTGACAGTTTCAGAGAACCTGTTCCTGTTAACGGTGTGCATGCATAGGATTTGATATCTCCTTAACTGGGAATCATACTGATATAGGCATGGATAATCAAGAAGAGAGGTCTTTGAAAGCTAAGACCAAAAGGAATATGTCATCGACATCTTCGACATTTTTTTCAGCAAATCAGTCACCATTCTTCTCTCCAAGATCACCACCATCTACATGTAACAGAACTCATTTAGATATAGCTGGCCCAAGCATCAGTTCAGGGATTCCAGAACAGACGTCTCTAGTTAACGTTAAAAGTACCTTATCAGATATAACAGCATCTCCGGCTGGCTACAATTCAAGCGATTTGCTGAAACTTGATTTTACGTCTTCCTCAGTTGGCATGTCTAGCAGTAGTATCAATTATCGCCATTGCGGTGATGAGGGTTGTTCTGGAATGAAAGGGAAGCCAATTAAGAAAGATAGAAATAATAGAACATCATCAACTCCAGGTTCCACGCCACTCTCTTCTTATAGACTGAGGAATTGTGATGTTTTCATAGGATTTCATGGCAGGAAAACGCCTTTGGTACGATTTGTTAATTGGCTTCGTGCTGAGTTAGAAACTCAAGGAATCAGTTGCTTTGTATCGGATAGGGCTCGATGTAAGAACTCTCGCAAGCTTGCCAATGTAGAAAGGGCTATGGATGCTGCTTCTTTTGGGGTAGTGATTGTATCAAGGAAGTCTTTCAAGAACCGATATACCATTGGGGAGCTGCAGTTTTTTTCTAGCAAGAAGAATTTGGTTCCAATATACTTTGATTTGAGTCCAGCTGATTGTCTTGTCAGGGATATAATCGAAAAGAGGGGTGAGATGTGGGAGAAAAATGGAGGGGAACTTTGGCTTTGGTATGAAGGGTTGGAACAGGAATGGAAAGATGCGGTGCACGCCCTCTCTCGTGTTGATGAATGGAAGTTGGAAGCTCAAGATGGAAGCTGGAGAGATTGCATACTGAAGGCTGTCACATTATTAGCAATGAGGTTAGGCAAGAGAAGTGTTGCGGAGCGCTTGACAAAATGGAGAGAGAGAGCAGAAAAAGAAGAGTTCCCTTTCACTCGAAATGAGAATTTTATTGGCAGGAAGAAGGAGCTTTCACAATTGGAGTTTATACTTTTTGGCGATATCACTGGAGACGCAGAGCAAGACTATATTGAACTTAAGGCCAGACCGAAGAGAAAGGGCATAACAATTGGTCGGGGCAAAGGTAATATGATAGGTGAAAGATGGAGGGAATCAGAAAGGCATATGGTAAATGGCAGACGAGAGGAAAACGAAGCGGTTATATGGAAGGAGTCCGAAAAAGAGATTGAAATGCAAGGTACTGAATTTTCTCATAGGCAATACCATAAAAAGCTCAAACGTGGTAAGTATACTAGGAGGAAAAGAGGAACAAAAATTTTGTATGGGAAAGGCATTGCTTGTGTTTCAGGTGATTCCGGAATCGGAAAAACAGAACTTATTCTTGAATTTGTGTACAGATTTCATCAGAGATACAAGATGGTTTTATGGATAGGAGGGGAGAGAAGATATATATGGCAAAACTATCTTAATATCAGGTCTTTTTTAGAAGTTGACGTAGGAGTTGACAGTGGTTTGGAGAAAGCCAGGATACAAAGCGTCGAAGAGCAGGAGGCCGCAGCAATTTCTAGAGTTCGCAAGGAGCTGATGAGAAACATTCCGTATCTTGTGATCATTGATAACTTGGAAAGTGAAAAAGATTGGTGGGATCACAAACTTGTGATGGATCTTCTCCCTCGTTTTGGTGGAGAGACACATGTAATTATTTCTACTCGCCTCTCTAGCACCATGAACTTGGAACCTTTAAAACTTTCATACTTATCTGGAGTTGAAGCAATGTCTTTAATGCAAGGGAATGGAAAGGACTATCCGATTGAAGAAATCGACGCTCTTAGAGTTATTGAGGAGA